>NC_068453.1:11227257-11242257 GCF_023373465.1 Oncorhynchus keta
GAGAAGAGAGGTATGGAGAGAGGAGAGGAGAAAAGAGGAGAGAGGAGAGGAATGGAGAGAGGAGAGAGTAGAGGAGAAGAGAGGTATGGATAGAGGAGAGAGGAGAGGTATGGAGAGAGGAGAGGAGAAGGGTGGTATGGATAGAGGAGAGAGGAGAGGAATGGAGAGAGGAGAGAGGAGAGAGGAGCGGTATGGAGAGAGGAGAGAGGAGAGGTATGAATAGAGGAGAGAGGAGAAGAGAAGTATGGAGAGAAGAGAGGTATGGATAGAGGAGAGAGGAGATGTATGGAGAGAAGAGAGGTATGGATAGAGGAGAGAGGAGATGTATGGAGAGAGGAGAGGAGACGCGAGGTATGGATAGAGGAGAGGAGAAGAGAGGTATGGAGAGAGGAGAGAGGAGAGGAGAAAGGAGAGGAGAAGAGAGGTATGGAGAGAGGAGAAAGGAGAGGAGAAGCGAGGTATGGATAGATGAGAGAGGAGAGGAGAAGAGAAGTAATGGAAAGATGAGAAGAGAGGTATGGATAGAGGAGAGAGGAGAGGAGAAGAGAGGTATGGATAGAGGAGAGAGGAGAGGTATGGATAGAGGAGAGAGGAGAGGAGAAGAGAGGTATGGATAGAGGAGAGAGGAGAGGAGAAGAGAGGTATGGATAGAGGAGAGAGGAGAGGTATGGATAGAGGAGAGAGGAGAGGAAAAGAGAGGTATGGAAAGAGGATAGAGGAGAGGAGAAGAGAGGTATGGATAGAGGTGAGGTATGGAGAGGTTTGCTTTGTCAGCATGATTCCCTGGCAGATAAAAGATAGTCCCATCTTTGACTCGTCCCTTATTTCTGCTAAATGAAACTAGTGTCGGAGGGAGATAAGAAAGCGCTGAGTGGAGAGGAGATGCTACTGAAACAGCAGACGTGTCCTCAATCTGTTTGTCTTCTTTAACCCTGTAATGTCTGAGGTTTTAAGCATTGTAAAACACACAACAGACACATTTGCAAACACACACACTCGCAAACACGCATTCGCAAAGAAACACACACACGTCGTAGTATGGATGCCTGGACACCAGTGGAGAGGGAGGCGTGTGTGTGTGTGTGTGTGTGTGTGTGTGTGTGTGTGTGTGTGTGTGTGTGTGTGTGTGTGTGTGTGTGTGTGCGTGTGTGTGTGTTAGAGCTCCATCCTGCCTGTGCAGACAGGAAGCCTGGGCCTTTTCCTCTGACCGGCCTCCCCTCACATCCCCTTTTCATCCTCCCTCTAACCACACACACACACGCACGCACACACGCACACACACACACACACACACACGCACGCACGCACGCACGCACGCACGCACGCACGCACGCACGCACACACACACACACACACACACACACACACACACACACACACACACACACGCACACACACACTCAAAGAACACAGACAAACAGACATTCCCACTGCTCTCGTCTCTCCTTCATCACAGCCACTTCATCCTCTTTCTCTCTCTCTCTCTCCCGGTCAGAGGGTGTGTTCATGTGTTCTTCCCTTTCAGCACACAGCCTGCCTGCTACTGATCCTGTCCTCTCCTCTTTCCTTCTCTTTTCCCTGTTCCTGTCAGCCTGGCCTGACACGACCTGTCTTCTCTCCTCCCCTATCACCGCCTTTTTGGAATGTGTGTATGAAAGAGAGTTGAGAGTCACAGAGGACTGGGGAGGGGAGGAGGAGGGCAGAGGGAGTTAGAGGAGGAGAGCAGAGGGAGGGAGAGGAGGGCAGAGGGAGGGAGAGGAGGATGATGAGGATGATGGTAGTTGTAGTAGTAGTAGTGGTATACGTGGTAATGGTAATAATAGCAGTTTAGTGATGTGGTGGTAGTAGTGGTAATGATGATGGTAGTTGTAGTAGTGGTAATGATGATGGTAGTAGTAGTAGTAGTAGTAGTGGTAATGATGATGGCAGTTGAAGCATGAGTAGTGGTATGGGTGGTAATGGTAATAATAACAGTTTAATGATGGTGGTGGTAGTAGTAGTGGAAATGGTGATGGTAGTAGTAGTAGTGGTAATGATGATGGTAGTTGTAGTTTAATGATGGTGGTGGTAGTAGTAGTGGAAATGGTGATGGTAGTAGTAGTAGTGGTAATGATGATGGCAGTTGTAGTGTCAGGAGTGGTATGGGTGGTAATGGTAATAATATCATCCGTTTAGTGATGTGGTGGTAGTAGTAGTGGTAATGATGATGGTAGTTGTAGTAGTAGTAGTGGTATATGTGGTAATGGTAATAATAGCAGTTTAGTGATGTGGTAGTAGTAGTGGTAATGATGATGGTAGTTGTAGTAGTAGTAGTGGTATGGGTGGTAATGGTAATAATAACAGTTTAATGATGGTGGTGGTAGTAGTAGTAGTGGTAATGATGATGGCAGTTGTAGTAGTAGTAGTGGTATGGGTGGTAATGGTAATAATAACAGTTTAATGATGGTGGTGGTAGTAGTAGTGGTAATGATGATGGTAGTTGTAGTAGTAGTAGTGGTATGGGTGGTAATGGTAATAATATCAGTTTAGTGATGGTGGTGGTGGTAGTAGTAGTGGTAATGATGATGGTAGTTGTAGTAGTAGTGGTATGGGGTAATGGTGTAGTGGTAATGATAGTAGTGGTAATGATGGTAGTAGTAGTAGTAGTGGTAATGATGATGGTAGTTGTAGTAGTAGTAGTGGTATGGGTGGTAATGGTAATAATAATAACAGTTTAATGATGGTGGTGGTAGTAGTAGTAGTGGTAATGATGATGGTAGTAGTAGTAGTAGGGTAGTGGTAATGGTAATGGTAATAATAACAGTTTAATGATGGTGGTGGTAGTAGTAGTAGGTAATGATGATGGTAGTTAGTAGTAGTAGTAATGATGATGGTAGTAGTAGTAGTGGTAATGATGATGGTAGTAGTAGTAGTAGTGGTAATGATGATGGCAGTGGTAGTAGTAGTGGTGGTAATGGTAATAATAGTTTAATGAGTGAGTAGTGTGATGATGGTAGTTGTAGTAGTAGTGGTGGTAATGATGATGGTAGTAGTAGTAGTGGTAATGATGATGGCAGTTGTAGTAGTAGTAGTGGTAATGATGGTATGGTAGTGGTGTAGTAGTAGTAGTGGTAATGATGATGGTAGTAGTAGTGTAGTAATGATGATGGTTTAGTAGTAGTAGTGGTAATGATGATGGTAATTGTAGTAGTAGTAGTGGTAATGATGATGGTAGTAGTAGTAGTAGTGGTAATGATGATGGTAGTAGTAGTAGTGGTATGGGTGGTAGTAGAAGTGGTAATGATGATGGTAGTTGTAGTAGTAGTAGTGGTAATGATGATGGTAGTAGTAGTGGTAATGAGGATGGTAGTAGTAGTAGTAGTGGTAATGATGATGGCAGTTGTAGTAGTAGTAGTGGTAATGATGATGGTAGTAGTAGTGGTAATGAGGATGGTAGTAGTAGTAGTGGTAATGATGATGGTAGTTGCAGTAGTAGTAGTGATGATGGTAGTAGTAGTAATGTGGTAATGATGGTATGGTGGTAGTAGTAGTAGTGGTAATGATGATGGTAGTAGTAGTAGTGGTAATGATGATGGTAGTTGTAGTAGTAGTAGTGGTATGGGTGGAAATGGTAGTTTAATGTGGTAATGATGATGCTTGCAGTAGTAGTAGTAGTGGTAATGATGATGGTAGTAGTAGTAGTAGTAGTGGTAATGATGATGGTAGTAGTAGTAGTAGTGGTAATGATGATGGTAGTTGTAGTAGTAGTAGTAGTGGTATGGGTGGTAATGGCAATAATAATAACAGTTTAGTGATGGTGGTGGTAGTAGTAGTGGCAATGATGATGGTAGTTGTAGTAGTAGTAGTGGTAATGATAATGGTAGTAGTAGTGGTAATGATGATGGTAGTAGTAGTAGTAGTGGTAATGATGATGGTAGTAGTGGTAGAAGTAGTGGTAATGATGATGGTAGTAGTAGTAGTAGTAGTGGTAATGATGATGGTAGTAGTAGTAGTAGTGGTAATGATGATGGTAGTTGTAGTGGTAATGAATGATGTTTAATGATGTGGTGGTAGTAGTAGTAGTGGTAATGATGATGGTAGTTGTAGTAGTAGTAGTGGTAATGATGATGGTTTAGTTGTAGTAGTAGTAGTGGTAATGATGATGGTAGTGTAGTAGTAGGTAATAATAACAGTTTAGTGATGTGGTGGTAGTAGTAGTGGTAATGATGATGATAGTTGTAGTAGTAGTAGTGGTATGGGTGGTAATGGTAATAATAACAGTTTAATGATGTGGTAGTAGTAGTGGTAATGATGATGGTAGTAGTAGTAGTAGTAGTAGTGGTAATGGGTGATGGTAGGTAGTAGTAACAGTGGTAATGATGATGGTAGTAGTAGTAGTAGTAGTGGTAATGATGATGGCAGTTGTAGTAGTGGTATGGGTGGTAATGGTAATAATAACAGTTTAATGATGGTGGTGGTAGTAGTGGTAATGATGATGTAGTGGTAATGATGATGGTATCAGTAGTAGTAGTAATGATGGTAGTTGTAGTAGTGGTAATGATGATGGTAGTAGTAGTAGTAGTAGTGGTAATGATGATGGTAGTAGTAGTAGTAGTAGTGGTAATGATGATGGTAGTAGTAGTAGTAGTGGTAATGATGATGGTAGTTGTAGTAGTAGTAGTGGTAATGATGATGGTAGTTGTAGTAGTAGTAGTGGTATGGGTGGTAATGGTAATAATAACAGTTTAGTGATGGTGGTGGTAGTAGTAGTAGTGGTAATGATGATGGTAGTAGTAGTAGTGGTAATGATGATGGTAGTTGTAGTAGTAGTAGTGGTAATGATGATGGTAGTAGTAGTAGTAGTAGTAGTGGTAATGATGATGGTAGTTGTAGTAGTAGTAGTAGTGGTAATGGTAATGTTTAATGATGGTGGTGGTAGTAGTGTAGTAATGATGATGGTAGTAGTAGTAGTGGTAATGATGATGGTAGTTGTAGTAGTAGTAGTGGTAATGATGATGGTGGTAGTAGTAGTAGTGGTAATGATGATGGTAGTTGTAGTAGTAGTAGTATGTGGTAATGGTAATAATAACAGTTTAATGATGATGGTAGTAGTAGTAGTGGTAATGATGATGTAGTAGTGTGGTAATGATGATGGTAGTTGTAGTAATAGTAGTAGTGGTAGTATGATAATGATGATGTAGTTGTAGTAGTGGTAATGATGATGGTAGTGGTAATGATGATGGTAGTAGTAGTAGTGTAGTAATGATGATGGTAGTTGTAGTAGTAGTGGGTAATGATGATGGTAGTAGTAGTGGTAATGATGATGGTAATGTAGTAGTGGTATGATGATGGTAGTAGTAGTAGTAGTGGTAATGATGATGGTAGTTGTTAGTGGTAGATGATGTAGTAGTGTGATGTAATGATGATGATGGTAGTTGTAGTAGTAGTAGTAGTGGTATGGGTGGTAATGGTAATAATAACAGTTATGATGATGGTTTAGTATGGTGGTGGTGGTAGTAGTGTAATGATGATGGTAGTTGTAGTAGTAGTAGTGGTATGGGTGGTAATGGTAATAATAACAGTTTAGTGATGGTGGTGGTAGTAGTAGTAGTGGTAATGATGATGGTACTAGTAGTAGTAATGATGATGGTTGTAGTAGTAGTAGTGGTAATGTATGGTGGTGTAGTAGTAGTGGTAATGATGATGGTAGTTGTAGTAGTAGTGGTAATGATGATGGTAGTAGATGAGTAGTGGTAATGATGATGGTAGTTGTAGTAGTGGTAATGATGATGGTAGTAGTAGTAGTGTGGTAATGATGATGGTAGTGAGTAGTAGTAGAATGTAGTGGTAATGGTGATGGTAGTAGTAGTAGTGGTAATGATGAGTAGTAATGATGATGGTAATTGATGTAGTAGTAGTAGTAGTGGTATGTGTGGTAATGGTAATAATAGTAATGATGGTGGTAGTAGTAGTGGTAATGATGATGGTAGTTGTAGTAGTAGTAGTGGTAATGATGATGGTAGTTGTACGAGTAGTAGTAGTGGTCATGATGATGGTGGTAGTAGTAGTGGTAATGATGATGGTAGTTGTAGTAGTAGTAGTGGTAATGATGATGGTAGTTGTAGTAGTAGTAGTGGTATGGGTGATAATGGTAATAATAACCGTTTAGTGATGTGGTGGTAGTAGTAGTGGTAATGATGATGGCAGTTGTAGTAGTAGTAGTGGTATAAGTAGTAATGGTAATAATAACAGTTTAGTGATGTGGTAGTAGTAGTGGTAATGATGATGGTAGTAGTAGTAGTAGTAGTGGTAATGTTGATGGTAGTTGTAGTAGTAGTAGTGGTAATGATGATGGTAGTAGTAGTAGTAGTAGTGGTAATGATGATGGCAGTTGTAGTAGTAGTAGGGGTATGGGTGGTAATGGTAATAATAACAGTTTAATGATGGTGGTGGTAGTAGTGGTAATGATGATGGTAGTAGTAGTGGTAATGATGGTGGTAGCAGTAGTAGTAGTAATGATGATGGTAGTAGTAGTAGTAGTGGTAATGATGATGGTAGTAGTAGTAGTAGTAGTGGTAATGATGATGGTAGTAGTAGTAGTAGTAGTAGTGGTAATGATGATGGTAGTAGTAGTAGTAGTGGTAATGATGATGGTAGTTGTAGTAGCAGTAGTGGTAATGATGATGGTAGTTGTACGAGTAGTAGTAGTGGTATGGGTGTTAATGGAAATAATAACAGTTTAGTGATGGTGGTGGTGGTAGTAGTAGTGGTAATGATGATGGTAGTAGTAGTAGTGGTAATGATGATGGTAGTTGTAGTAGTAGTAGTGGTAATGATGATGGTAGTAGTAGTAGTAGTAGTAGTGGTAATGATGATGGTAGTTGTAGTAGTAGTAGGGGTATGGGTGGTAATGGTAATAATAACAGTTTAATGATGGTGGTGGTAGTAGTGGTAATGATGATGGTAGTTGTAGTAGTAGTAGTAGTGGTAATGATGATGGTAGTAGTAGTAGTGGTAATGATGATGGCAGTTGTGGTAGTAGTAGTGGTATGGGTGGTAATGGTAATAATAACAGTTTAGTGATGGTGGTGGTAGTAGTAGTGGTAATGATGATGGTAGTAGTAGTAGTGGTAATGATGATGGCAGTTGTAGTTGTAGTAGTGGTAATGATGATGGTAGTTGTAGTAGTGGTAATGATGATGGTAGTTGTAGTAGTAGTAGTGGTAATGATGATGGTAGTAGTAGTAGTAGTAGTGGTAATGATGATGGTAGTAGTAGTGGTAATGATGATGGTAGTTGTAGTAGTGGTAATGATGATGGTAGTTGTAGTAGTAGTAGTGGTAATGATGATGGTAGTTGTAGTAGTAGTGGTAATGATGATGGTAGTTGTAGTTGTAGTAGTGGTAATGATGTAGGTAGTTGTAGTAGTAGTAGTAGTGGTATGGGTTGTAATGGTAATAATAACAGTTTAGTGATGGTGGTGGTGGTAGTAGTGGTAATGATGATGGTAGTTGTAGTAGTAGTAAGAGGGGTATGGGTGGTAATGGTAATAATAACAGTTAAGTGATGGTGGTGGTGGTAGTAGTGGTAATGATGATGGTACTTGTGGTACTGATGATGGAAGTTGTAGTAGTAGTAGTGGTAATGATGATGGTTGTAGTAGTAGTGGTAATGATGATGGTAGTTGTTGTAGTAGTGGTAATGATGATGGTAGTAGAAGTAGTGGTAATGATGATGGTAGTTGTAGTAGTGGTAATGATGATGGTAGTAATAGTAGTGGTAATGATGATGGTAGTAGTAGTAGAAGTAGTGTAATGGTAATGATGATGGTAGTAGTTGTAGTGATGATGGTAGTAGTAGTGTAGTAGTAGTGGTAATGATGATGGTAGTTGTAGTAGTAGTAGTGGTATGGGTGGTAATGGTAATAATAACAGTTTAATGATGGTGGTGGTAGTAGTGGTAATGATGATGGTAGTAGTAGTGGTAATGATGATGGTAGCAGTAGTAGTGGTAATGATGATGGTAGTTGTGTAGTAGTGGTAATAATGATGATGGTAGTTGTAGTAGTAGTAGTGGTAATGTGGTAATGATGATGTAGTTGTAGTAGTAATGATGATGGTAGTTGTATGTAGTAGTAGTAGTGGTAATGATGATGGTAGTAGTAGTAGTGGTAATGATGATGGTAGTAGTAGTAGTAGTGGTAATGATGATGGTAGTTGTAGTAGTAGTAGTGGTATGGGTGGAAATGGTAATAATAACAGTTTAATGATGGTGGTGGTAGTAGTAGTAGTAGTAGTGGTAATGATGATGGTAGTTGTAGTGGTAATGATGATGGTAGTAGTAGTAGTAATGATGATGGTAGTTGTAGTAGTAGTAGTGGTAATGATGATGGTAGTTGTAGTAGTAGTAGTGGTAATGATGATGGTAGTTGTAGTAGTAGTGGTAATGATGATGGTAGTAGTAGTGGTAATGATGATGGTAGTTGTAGTAGTAGTAGTGGTAATGATGATGGTAGTAGTAGTAGTAGCAATGATGATGGTAGTTGTAGTAGTAGTGGTAATGATGATGGTAGTTGTAGTAGTAGTAGTGGTAATGATGATGGTAGTTGTAGTAGTAGTAGTGTGTAATGATGGTAATAATAACAGTTTAGTGATGGTGGTAGTAGTAGTAGTGGTAATGATGATGGTAGTTGTAGTAGTAGTGGTATATGATGGTAATGGTAATAATAACAGTTAAGTGATGGTGGTGGTGGTAGTAGTGGTAATGATGATGGTACTTGTGGTACTGATGATGGAAGTTGTAGTAGTAGTAGTGGTAATGATGATGGTTGTAGTAGTAGTGGTAATGATGATGGTAGTTGTTGTAGTAGTGGTAATGATGATGGTAGTAGAAGTAGTGGTAATGATGATGGTAGTTGTAGTAGTGGTAATGATGATGGTAGTAATAGTAGTGGTAATGATGATGGTAGTAGTAGTAGAAGTAGTGGTAATGGTGATGGTAGTAGTAGTAGTGGTAATGATGATGGTAGTAGTAGTAGTAGTAGTGGTAATGATGATGGAAGTTGTAGTAGTAGTAGGGGTATGGGTGGTAATGGTAATAATAACAGTTTAATGATGGTGGTGGTAGTAGTGGTAATGATGATGGTAGTAGTAGTGGTAATGATGATGGTAGCAGTAGTAGTGGTAATGATGATGGTAGTTGTAGTAGTGATAATGATGATGGTAGTTGTAGTAGTAGTAGTGGTAATGATGATGGTAGTTGTAGTGGTAATGATGATGGTAGTTGTAGTAGTAGTAGTAGTGGTAATGATGATGGTAGTTGTAGTAGTAGTAGTAGTGGTAATGATGATGGTAGTTGTAGTAGTAGTAGTGGTAATGATGATGGTAGTTGTAGTAGTAGTAGTGGTAATGATGATGGTAGTTGTAGTAGTAGTAGTGGTAATGATGATGGTAGTAGTAGTAGTGGTAATGATGATGGTAGTAGTAGTAGTAGTGGTAATGATGATGGTAGTAGTAGTAGTAGTAGTGGTAATGATGATGGTAGTTGTAGTAGTGGTAATGATGATGGTAGTTGTAGTAGTAGTAGTAGTGGTATGGATTGTAATGGTAATAATAACAGTTTAGTGATGGTGGTGGTGGTAGTAGTGGTAATGATGATGGTAATTGTGGTACTGATGATGGTAGTAGTAGTAGTGGTAATGATGATGGCAGTTGTAGTAGTAGTAGTGGTAATGATGATGGTAGTTGTTGTAGTAGTGGTAATGATGATGGTAGTTGTAGTAGTAGTGGTAATGATGATGGTAGTAGTAGTAGTGGTAATGATGAAGGTAGTAGTAGTAGAAGTAGTGGTAATGGTGATGGTAGTAGTAGTAGTGGTAATGATGATGGTAGTTGTAGTAGTAGTAGTGGTAATGATGATGGTAGTTGTAGTAGTAGTGGTAATGATGATGGTAGTAGTAGTAGTAGTAGTGGTAATGATGATGGCAGTTGTAGTAGTAGTAGGGGTATGGGTGGTAATGGTAATAATAACAGTTTAATGATGGTGGTGGTAGTAGTGGTAATGATGATGGTAGTAGAAGTGGTAATGATGATGGTAGCAGTAGTAGTGGTAATGATGATGGTAGTAGTAGTAGTAGTAGTGGTAATGATGATGGTAGTTGTAGTAGTGGTAATGATGATGGTAGTTGTAGTAGTGGTAATGATGATGGTAGTTGTAGTAGTAGTAGTAGTGGTAATGATGATGGTAGTTGTAGTAGTAGTAGTAGTGGTAATGATGATGGTAGTTGTAGTAGTAGTAGTAGTGGTAATGATGATGGTAGTTGTAGTAGTAGTAGTAGTGGTAATGATGATGGTAGTTGTAGTAGTAGTAGTGGTAATGATGATGGTAGTTGTAGTAGTAGTAGTGGTAATGATGATGGTAGTAGTAGTAGTGGTAATGATGATGGTAGTTGTAGTAGTAGTAGTGGTAATGATGATGGTAGTTGTAGTAGTAGTAGTGGTAATGATGATGGTAGTTGTAGTAGTAGTAGTAGTGGTAATGATGATGGTAGTTGTAGTAGTAGTAGTGGTAATGATGATGGTAGTTGTAGTAGTAGTAGTAGTGGTAATGATGATGGTAGTTGTAGTAGTAGTAGTAGTGGTAATGATGATGGTAGTTGTAGTAGTAGTAGTAGTGGTAATGATGATGGTAGTTGTAGTAGTAGTAGTAGTGGTAATGATGATGGTAGTTGTAGTTGTAGTAGTGGTAATGATGATGGTAGTTGTAGTAGTAGTAGTGGTAATGATGATGGTAGTTGTAGTAGTAGTAGTGGTAATGATGATGGTAGTTGTAGTAGTAGTAGTGGTAATGATGATGGTAGTTGTAGTAGTAGTAGTAGTGGTAATGATGATGGTAGTTGTAGTAGTAGTAGTAGTGGTAATGATGATGGTAGTAGTAGTAGTAGTAGTGGTAATGATGATGGTAGTTGTAGTAGTAGTAGTAGTGGTAATGATGATGGTAGTTGTAGTAGTAGTAGTGGTAATGATGATGGTAGTTGTAGTAGTAGTAGTGGTAATGATGATGGTAGTTGTAGTAGTAGTAGTAGTGGTAATGATGATGGTAGTTGTAGTAGTAGTAGTGGTAATGATGATGGTAGTTGTAGTAGTAGTAGTGGTAATGATGATGGTAGTTGTAGTAGTAGTAGTAGTGGTAATGATGATGGTAGTAGTAGTAGTAGTAGTGGTAATGATGATGGTAGTAGTAGTAGTGGTAATGATGATGGTAGTAGTAGTAGTAGTAGTGGTAATGATGATGGTAGTAGTAGTAGTAGTGGTAATGATGATGGTAGTTGTAGTAGTAGTAGTGGTGGTAATGATGATGGTAGTAGTAGTAGTAGTAGTGGTAATGATGATGGTAGTTGTAGTAGTAGTAGTGGTAATGATGATGGTAGTTGTAGTAGTAGTAGTGGTAATGATGATGGTAGTTGTAGTAGTAGTAGTGGTAATGATGATGGTAGTTGTAGTAGTAGTAGTGGTAATGATGATGGTAGTAGTAGTAGTAGTGGTAGTGGTAATGATGATGGTAGTTGTAGTAGTAGTAGTGGTAATGATGATGGTAGTTGTAGTAGTAGTAGTAGTGGTAATGATGATGGTAGTTGTAGTAGTAGTAGTGGTAGTGATAATGTAGTATGATAGTAGTGGTAGTGGGTTGTGTGGTAATAATAACAGTTTAGTGATGGTGGTGGTAGTAGTGGTAATGATGATGGTAATGGTAATGAGTAGTAGTAGTAGTGGTAATGATGATGGTAGTTGTAGTAGTGGTAATGATGATGGTAGTTGTAGTAGTGGTAATGATGATGGTAGTTGTAGTAGTAGTAGTAATGATGATGGTAGTAGTAGTAGTAATGATGATGGTAGTTGTAGTAGTAGTAGTGGTAATGATGATGGTAGTTGTAGTAGTTGTAATGATGATGGTAGTTGTAGTTGTAGTAGTGGTAATGATGATGGTAGTTGTAGTAGTAGTAGTGGTAATGATGATGGTAGGTGTAGTGGTAGTAGTGGTAATGATGATGGTAGTTGTAGTAGTAGTAGTGGTAATGATGATGGTAGGTGTAGTGGTAGTAGTGGTAATGATGATGGTAGTTGTAGTAGTAGTCGTAGTGGTAATGATGATGGTAGTTGTAGTAGTAGTAGTGGTAATGATGATGGTAGTTGTAGTAGTAGTAGTAGTGGTAATGATGATGGTAGTTGTAGTTGTAGTAGTGGTAATGATGATGGTAGTTGTAGTAGTAGTAGTGGTAATGATGGGTTGTAATGGTAGTTTAGTATGTGGTAATGATGATGGTAGTTGTAGTGGTAGTGATGATGGTAGTAGTAGTAGTAGTGGTAATGATGATGGTAGTTGTAGTAGTAGTAGTGGTAATGATGATGGTAGTAGTAGTAGTGGTAATGATGATGGTAGTTGTAGTAGTAGTCGTGGTAATGATGATGGTAGTAGTAGTAGTGGTAATGATGATGGTAGTAGTAGTAGAAGTAGTGGTAATGGTGATGGTAGTAGTAGTAGTGGTAATGATGATGGTAGTTGTAGTAGTAGTAGTGGTAATGATGATGGTAGTTGTAGTAGTAGTAGTGGTAATGATGATGGTAGTAGTAGTAGTAGTAGTGGTAATGATGATGGCAGTTGTAGTAGTAGTAGGGGTATGGGTGGTAATGGTAATAATAACAGTTTAATGATGGTGGTGGTAGTAGTGGTAATGATGATGGTAGTAGTAGTGGTAATGATGATGGTAGTAGTAGTAGTGGTAATGATGATGGTAGTTGTAGTAGTAGTAGTGGTAATGATGATGGTAGTTGTAGTAGTAGTAGTGGTAATGATGATGGTAGTTGTAGTAGTAGTAGTAGTGGTAATGATGATGGTAGTAGTAGTAGTAGTAGTGGTAATGATGATGGTAGTTGTAGTAGTGGTAATGATGATGGTAGTTGTAGTAGTAGTAGTGGTAATGATGATGGTAGTTGTAGTGGTAATGATGTTATGATGATGTAGTAGTAGTAGTAGTAGTAGTAGTGGTAATGATGATTAGTAGTGTAGTAGTGGTAATGGTAGTGGTATGGTAATGTTTAGTGATGGTGGTGGTGGTAGTAGTGGTCATGATGATGGTAGTTGTAGTAGTAGTAGTGGTAATGATGATGGTAGGTGTAGTGGTAGTAGTGGTAATGATGATGGTAGTTGTAGTAGTAGTAGTAGTGGTATGGGTTGTAATGGTAATAATAACAGTTTAATGATGGTGGTGGTGGTAGTGGTAATGATGATGGTAGTAGTAGTGGTAATGATGATGGTAGCAGTAGTAGTGGTAATGATGATGGTAGTTGTAGTAGTAGTAGTGGTAATGATGATGGTAGTTGTAGTAGTAGTAGTAGTGGTAATGATGATGGTAGTTGTAGTTGTAGTAGTGGTAATGATGATGGTAGTTGTCGTTGTAGTAGTGGTAATGATGATGGTAGTTGTAGTTGTAGTAGTAGTGGTAATGATGATGGTAGTTGTAGTAGTAGTAGTAGTGGTAATGATGATGGTAGTTGTAGTAGTAGTAGTGGTAATGATGATGGTAGTTGTAGTAGTAGTAGTGGTAATGATGATGGTAGTTGTAGTAGTAGTAGTGGTAATGATGATGGTAGTTGTAGTAGTAGTGGTAATGTGATGGTAGTAGTAGTAGTAATGATGATGGTAGTTGTAGTAGTAGTAGTGGTAATGATGATGGTAGGTAGTGGTAGTAGTGGTAATGATGATGGTAGTTGTAGTAGTAGTAGTAGTGGTAGTAGTGGTAGTAGTAGTAGTGGTAATGATGATGGTAGTGTAGTAGTAGTAGTAATGATGATGGTAGTTAGTAGTAATGATGATGGTAGTTGTAGTAGTAGTAGTGGTAATGATGATGGTAGTTGTAGTAGTAGTAGTAGTGGTAATGATGATGGTAGTTGTAGTAGTAGTAGTGTAATGATGATGGTAGTTGTAGTAGTAGTAGTAGTGGTAATGATGGTAGTTGTAGTAGTAGTCGTAGTGGTAATGATGATGGTAGTTGTAGTAGTAGTAGTGGTAATGATGATGGTAGTTGTAGTAGTAGTAATGATGATGGTAGTTGTAGTTGTAGTAGTGGTAATGATGATGGTAGTTGTAGTAGTAGTAGTGGTAATGATGATGTTAGGTGTAGTGGTAGTAGTGGTAATGATGATGGTAGTTGTAGTAGTAGTAATGGTAATGATGATGGTAGGTGTAGTGGTAGTAGTGGTAATGATGATGGTAGTTGTAGTAGTAGTCGTAGTGGTAATGATGATGGTAGTTGTAGTAGTAGTAGTGGTAATGATGATGGTAGTTGTAGTAGTAGTAGTAGTGGTAATGTGGTAATTGATTGTGTAGTAGTAATGATGATGGTAGTTGTAGTAGTGGTAATGATGATGGTAGTGTAGTAGTAGTAGTGGTAATGATGATGGTAGTTGTAGTAGTGGTAATGATGGTATGGTAGTAGTAGTAGTGGTAATGATGATGGTAGTTGTAGTAGTAGTCGTAGTGGTAATGATGATGGTAGTTGTAGTAGTAGTAGTGGTAATGATGATGGTAGTTGTAGTAGTAGTAGTAGTGGTAATGATGATGGTAGTTGTAGTTGTAGTAGTGGTAATGATGATGGTAGTTGTAGTAGTAGTAGTGGTAATGATGATGGTAGGTGTAGTGGTAGTAGTGGTAATGATGATGGTAGTTGTAGTAGTAGTAATGGTAATGATGATGGTAGGTGTAGTGGTAGTAGTGGTAATGATGATGGTAGTTGTAGTAGTAGTCGTAGTGGTAATGATGATGGTAGTTGTAGTAGTAGTAGTGGTAATGATGATGGTAGTTGTAGTAGTAGTAGTAGTGGTAATGATGATGGTAGTTGTAGTTGTAGTAGTAGTAATGATGATGGTAGTTGTAGTAGTGGTAATGATGATGGTAGGTGTAGTGGTAGTAGTGGTAATGATGATGGTAGTTGTAGTAGTGGTAATGATGATGGTAGTTGTAGTA
>NC_068453.1:11247257-11259757 GCF_023373465.1 Oncorhynchus keta
TCTCCATTCTCTCTCCTCTCCCTCTCTCCATTCTCTCTCCTCTCCATCTCTTTCTCTCTCTGCCTCCCTCTCTCCATTCTCTCTCCTCTCCCTATCTTTCTCTCTCTGCCTCCCTCTCTTGATTCTCCTCTCCCTCTCCATTCTCTCTCATCTCACTCTTACCATTCTCTCTCCTATCCCTCTCCCTCTCTCCATTCTCTCTCCGCTCCCTCTCTCCAATCTCTCTACGCCTCCCTCTCTCCATTCTCTCTCGCCTCCCTCTCTCCATTCTCTCTCCTCTCCCTCTCTTTCTCTCTCCTCTCCCTCTCTTTCTCTCTCTTCCTGTCTCTCTCCATTCTCTCTCCTCTCCCTCTCTTTCTCTCTCTGCCTCCCTCTCTCCATTCTCTCTCCTCTCCCACTCTTTCTCTCTCTGCCACCCTCTCTCCATTCTCTCTTCTCTCCCTCTCTCCATTCTCTCTCTGCCTCCCTCTCTCCATTCTCTCTCCTCTCCCTCTCTTTCTCTCTCTCCATTCTCTCTCCTCTCCCTCTCTTTCTCTCTCTTCCTGTCTCTCTCCATTCTCTCTCCTCTCCCTCTCTTTCTCTCTCTTCCTGTCTCTCTCCATTCTCTCTCCTCTCCCTCTCTTTCTCTCTCTTCCTGTCTCTCTCCATTCTCTCTCCTCTCCCTCTCTTTCTCTCTCTTCCTGTCTCTCTCCATTCTCTCTCCTCTCCCTCTCTTTCTCTCTCTGCCTCCCTCTCTCCATTCTCTCTCCTCTCCCTCTCTTTCTCTCTCTTCCTGTCTCTCTCCATTCTCTCTCCTCTCCCTCTCTTTCTCTCTCTGACTCCCTCTCTCCATTCTCTCTCCTCTCCCTCTCTTTCTCTCTCTTCCTTTCTCTCTCCATTCTCTCTTCTCTCCCTCTCTTCCTCTCTCTGCCTCCTTCTCTCATTCTCTCTCTGCCTCCCTCTCTCCATTCTCTCTCCTCTCACTCTCTCCATTCTCTCTCCTCTCCCTCTCCATTCTCTATCCTCTCCCTCTCCATTCTCTATCCTCTCCCTCTCTCCATTCTCTCTCCACTCCCTCTCTTTCTCTCTCTGCCTCATTCTCCCTCACTTTCTCTCTTTTCCTGTCTATCTCCATTCTCTCTCCTCTCTCTCTCTTTCTCTCTCTGCCTCCCTCTCTCCATTCTCTCTCCTCTCCCGCTCCCTCTCCATCCTCTCTCCATTCTCTCTCCTCTCCATTCTCTCTCCTCTCCCTCTCTTTCTCTCTCCTCTCCCCCTCTCCATCCTCTCTCCTCTCCCTTTCTTCATTATATCTCTGCCTCTCTCTCTCCATCCTCTCTCCTCTCCCTTTCTTCATTCTATCTCTGCCTCCCTCTCTCCATTCTCCCTCCTCACCCTCTCTGCCTGTCTCTCTCCATTCTCTCCTCTCCCTCTCTTTCTCTCTCTGTCTCCCTCTCTCCAATCTCTCTCCTCTCCCTCTCTTTCTCTCTCGGCCTCCCTCTCTCCATTCTCTCTGCCTCCCTCTCTCCATTCTCTCTCCTCTCCCTCTCTTTCTCTCTCCTCTCCCTCTCTTTCTCTCTCTTCCTGTCTCTCTCCATTCTCTCTCCTCTCCCTCTCTTTCTCTCTCTGCCTCCCTCTCTCCTGTCCCTCTATTTCTCTCTCTGCCTCCCTTTCTCCATTCTCTCTCCTCTCCCACTCTTTCTCTCTCTGCCTCCCTCTCTCCATTCTCTCTCCTCCCCCTATCTCCATTCTCTCTCCTCTCCTCTCTTTCTCTCTCTGCCACCCTCTCTACATTCTCTCTCCTCTCCCTCTCTCCATTATCTCTCTGCCTCCCTCTCTCCATTCTCTCTCCTCTCCCTCTCTTTCTCTCTCTTCCTGTCTCTCTCCATTCTCTCTCCTCTCCCTCTCTTTCTCTCTCTTCCTGTCTCTCTCTATTCTCTATCCATTCTCTCTCCTCTCCCTCTCTTTCTCTCTCTGCCTCCCTCTCTCCATTCTCTCTCCATTCTCTCTCTGCCTCCCTCTCTTTCTCTCTCTGCCTCCCTCTCTTTCTCTCTCTGCCTCCCTCTCTCCATTCTCTCTCCTCTCCCTCCCTCCATTCTCTATCCTCTCCCTCTCTCTCTGCCTCCATCTCTTTCTCTCTCTGACTCCATCTCCATTCTCTCTCCTCTCCCTCTATTTCTCTCTCCTCTCCCTCTCTTTCTCTCTCTCCTCTCCCTCTCCATTCTCTCTCCTCTCACTCTTACCATTCTCTCTCCTATCCCTCTCCATTCTCTATCCTCTCCCTCTCTCCATTCTCTCTCCTCTCCCTCTCTTCAATCTCTCTCTGCCTCCCTCTCTCCATTCTCTCTCCTCTCCCTCTCTCCATTCTCTATCCTCTCCCTCTCTCTCTGCCTCCCTCTCTTTCTCTCTCTTCCTGTCTCTCCCCATTCTCTCTCCTATCCCTCTCTTTCTCTCTCTGCCCCTCTATTTCTCTCTCTGCCTCCCTTTCCCCATTCTCTCTCCTCTCCCACTCTTTCTCTCTCTGCCTCCCTCTCTCCATTCTCTCTCCTCTCCCTCTCTCCATTCTCTCTCCTCTCCATCTCTTTCTCTCTCTGCCTCCCTCTCTCCATTCTCTCTCTCTCCCTATCTTTCTCTCTCTGCCTCCCTCTCTTGATTCTCCTCTCCCTCTCCATTCTCTCCATCTCACTCTTACCATTCTCTCTCCTATCCCTCTCCCTCTCTCCATTCTCTCTCCGCTCCCTCTCTCCAATCTCTCTCGCCTCCCTCTCTCCATTCTCTCTCTCCCTCTCTCCATTCTCTCTCCTCTCCCTCTCTTTCTCTCTCCTCTCCTCTCTTTCCTCTCTTCCTGTCTCTCTCCATTCTCTCTCCTCTCCCTCTCTTTCTCTCTCTGCCTCCCTCTCTCCATTCTCCCACTCTTTCTCTCTCTGCCACCCTCTCTCCATTCTCTCTCTCTCCCCTCTCCATTCTCTCTCTGCCTCCCTCTCTCCATTCTCTCTCCTCTCCCTCTCTTTCTCTCTCTCCATTCTCTCTCCTCTCCCTCTCTTTCTCTCTCTTCCTGTCTCTCTCCATTCTCTCTCCTCTCCCTCTCTTTCTCTCTCTTCCTGTCTCTCTCCATTCTCTCTCCTCTCCCTCTCTTTCTCTCTCTTCCTGTCTCTCTCCATTCTCTCTCCTCTCCCTCTCTTTCTCTCTCTTCCTCTCTCTCTCCATTCTCTCTCCTCTCCCTCTCTTTCTCTCTCTGCCTCCCTCTCTCCATTCTCTCTCCTCTCCCTCTCTTTCTCTCTCTTCCTGTCTCTCTCCATTCTCTCTCCTCTCCCTCTCTTTCTCTCTCTTCCTGTCTCTCTCCATTCTCTCTCCTCTCCCTCTCTTTCTCTCTCTGCCTCCCTCTCTCCATTCTCTCTCCTCTCCCTCTCTTTCTCTCTCTTCCTGTCTCTCTCCATTCTCTCTCCTCTCCCTCTCTTTCTCTCTCTTCCTGTCTCTCTCCATTCTCTCTCCTCTCCCTCTATTTCTCTCTCTGACTCCCTCTCTCCATTCTCTCTCCTCTCCCTCTCTTTCTCTCTCTTCCTTTCTCTCTCCATTCTCTCTTCTCTCCCTCTCTTCCTCTCTCTGCCTCCTTCTCTCATTCTCTCTCTGCCTCCCTCTCTCCATTCTCTCTCCTCTCACTCTCTCCATTCTCTCTCCTCTCCCTCTCCATTCTCTATCCTCTCCCTCTCCATTCTCTATCCTCTCCCTCTCTCCATTCTCTCTCCACTCCCTCTCTTTCTCTCTCTGCCTCATTCTCCCTCACTTTCTCTCTTTTCCTGTCTATCTCCATTCTCTCTCCTCTCTCTCTCTTTCTCTCTCTGCCTCCCTCTCTCCATTCTCTCTCCTCTCCATTCTCTCTCCTCTCCCTCTCTTTCTCTCTCCTCTCCCCCTCTCCATCCTCTCTCCTCTCCCTTTCTTCATTATATCTCTGCCTCTCTCTCTCCATCCTCTCTCCTCTCCCTTTCTTCATTCTATCTCTGCCTCCCTCTCTCCATTCTCCCTCCTCACCCTCTCTTTCCCTCTCTGCCTGTCTCTCTCCATTCTCTCCTCTCCCTCTCTTTCTCTCTCTGTCTCCCTCTCTCCAATCTCTCTCCTCTCCCTCTCTTTCTCTCTCGGCCTCCCTCTCTCCATTCTCTCTGCCTCACTCTCTCCATTCTCTCTCTGCCTCCCTCTCTTTCACTCTCTGCCTCTATCTCTCCATTCTCTCTCCTCTCCCTCTCTCCATTCTCTCGCCTATCCCTCTCTCCATTCTCTCTCCTCTCCCTCTATTTCTCTCTCTGCCTCCCTCTCTCCATTCACTCTCCTCTCCCTCTTTTTCTCTCTCAACTTCCCTCTCTCGATTCTCCTCTCCCTCCATTCTCTCATCTCACTCTCTCCACTCTCTCTCCTCTCCCTCTCCATTCTCTATCCTCTCCCCCTCTCCATTCGCTCTCGTCTCCCTCTCTCCATTCTCTCTCTGCCTCCCTCTCTCCATTCTCTCTCCTCTCACTCTCTTTCTCTCTCTGCCAACCTCTCACTCACTTTCGCTCACTTCCTGTCTCTCTCCATTCTCTCTCCTCTCCATCTCTTTCTCTCTCTGCCTCCCTCTTTCCATTCACTCTCCTCTCCCTCTCACCATTCTCTCTCTGTCTCCCTCTCTCCATTCTCTCTCCTCTCCCTCTCTTTCGCTCTCCTCTCCCTCTCTCCATTCTCTCTCTGCCTCCCTCTCTCCATTCTCTCTACTCTCCCTCTCTTTGCCTCCCTCTCTCCATTCTCTCTCTGCCTCCCTCTCTCCATTCTCTCTACTCTCCCTCTCTCCATTCTCTCTTCTCTCCCTTTCTTTCTCTCTCTGCCACCATCTCCCTCACTTTCTCTCTCTTCCTCGCTCTCTCCATTCTCTCTCCTCTCCATCTCTTTCTCTCTCTGCCTCCCTCTCTCCATTCTCTCTCCTCTCCCTCTCTTTCTCTCGCCTCTCCCTCTCCATCCTCTCTCCTCTCCCTCTCTCCATTCTCTCTCTTCTCCCTCTCTCCATTATCTCTCCTCTCCCTCTCTTTCTCCTTCCATTCTCTCTCCTCTTCCTCTCTTTCTCTCTCCATTCTCTCTCCTCTCCCTCTCTTTCGCTCTCTGCCTCCCTCTCTCCATTCTCTCTCCTCTCCCTCTCTTTCTCTCTCTGCCACCCTCTCTCCATTCTCTCGCCTCTTCCTCTCTTTCTCTCGCCTCTCCCTCTCCATCCTCTCTCCTCTCCCTCTCTCCATTCTCTCTCTTCTCACTCTCTCCATTAACTCTCCTCTCCCTCTCTTTCTCCTTCCATTCTCTCTCCTCTTCCTCTCTTTCTCTCTCCTCTCCCTATCTCCATTCTCTCTCCTCGCCCTCTCGCCATTCTCTCTCTGTCTCCCTCTCTCCATTCTCTCTCCTCTCCCTATCTTTCGCTCTCTGCCTCCCTCTCTCCATTCTCTCTCCTCTCCCTCTCTTTCGCTCTCTGCCTCCCTCTCTCCATTCTCTCTCCTCTCCCTCTCTTTCTCTCTCCTCTCCCTCCATCCTCTCATCTCTCCCTCTCTCTATTCTCTCCCCTCTCTCCATTCTCTCTCCTCTCCCTCTCTTTCTCTCTCCTCTTCCTCTCTTTCTCTCTCCTCCCCCTCATTCTCTCTCCGCTCCCTCTCTCCATTCTCTCTCTGCCTACCTCTCTCCATTCTCTCTACTCTCCCTCTTTTTGCCTCACTCTCTCAATTCTCTCTCCTCTCCCTCTCTTTGCCTCCCTCTCCATTCTCTCTCCCTCTCTTTCTCTCTCTGCCACCCTCTCTCCATTCTCTCTCCTCTCCCTAACTTTCTCTCTCTTCCTGTCTCTCTCCATTCTCGCTCCTTTCCCTCTCTTTCTCTCTCTGCCACCCACTCTCCATTCTCTCTCCTCTCCCTCTCTTTCTCTCTCTGCCACCCTCTCTCCATTCTCTCTCCTCTCCCTCTCTTTCTCTCGCCTCTCCCTCTCCATCCTCTCTCCTCTCCCTCTCTCCATTCTCTCTCTTCTCCCTCTCTCCGATTATCTCTCCTCTCCCTCTCTTTCTCCTTCCATTCTCTCTCCTCTTCGTCTCTTTCTCTCTCCTCTCCCTCTCTCCATTCTCTCTCCTCTCCCTCTCGCCATTCTCTCTCTGTCTCCCTCTCTCCATTCTCTCTCCTCTCCCTCTCTTTTGCTCTCTCCTCTTCCTCTCTTTCTCTCTCCTCTCCCTCCATTCTCTCTCTGCTCCCTCTCTCCATTCTCTCTCTGCCTCCCTCTCTCCATTCTCTCTTCGCTCCCCCACTTTCTCTTTCTGCCTCCCTCTCTTTCTCTCTCTGCCTCCCTCTCCATTCTCTCTCCTCTCCCTCTCTTTCTCTCTCTGCCTCCCTCTCTCCATTCTCTCTCCTCTCCATCTCTTTCCCTCTGCCTCCATCTCTCCATTCTCTTTCCTATCCCTATCCATTCTCTCTCTGCCTCCCTCTCTCCATTCTCTCTCTGCCTACCTTTCTAAATTCTCTCTCCTCTCCCTCTCTCCATTCTCCCTCCCCTCCCTCTCTCTCCTCTCATCTCCCTCTCTTTCTCGCTCTGCCTCCCTCTTTCTCTCTCTCCTCTCCCTCTCTTTCTCTCTCTGCCTCCCTCTCTCCATTCTCTCTCCTCTCCCTCTCTTTCTCTCTCTGCATCCCTCTATCCATTCTCTCTCCTCCACCTCTCTTTCTCTCTCTGCCTCCCTTTCTCAATTCTCTCTCCTCTCCATCTATTTCTCTCTCTGCCTCTCTCTCTCTCCATTCTCTCTCCTCTCCCTATCTCTACACTCCATCTCTTTCTCTCTCTGCCTCTCTCTCTCCATTGTCTCTCCTCTCCCTCTCTTTCTCTCTCTGTCTCCCCCTCTCCATTCTCTCTGCCTCCCTCTCGCCATTCTATCTCTGCCTCCCTCTCTTTCTCTCTCTGCCTCCCTCTCTCCATTCTCTCTCTGACTCCCTCTCTCCATTCTTTTTTCGCTCCCTCGCTTTCTCTTTCTGCCTCCCTCTCTTTCTCTCTCTGCCTCCCTCTCCATTCTCTCTCCTCTCCATCTCTTTCTCTCTCTGCCTCCATCTCTCCATTCTCTTTCTCTCTCTGCCTCCCTCTCTCCATTCTCTCTCTGCCTACCTTTCTAAATTCTCTCTCCTCTCCCTCTCTCCATTCTCCCTCCCCTCACTCTCTCTCCTCTCATCTCCCTCTCTTTCTCGCTCTGCCTCCCTCTTTCTCTCTCTCCTCTCCCTCTCTTTCTCTCTCTGCCTCCCTCTCTCCATTCTCTCTCCTCTCCCTCTCTTTCTCTCTCTGCCTCCCTCTATCCATTCTCTCTCCTCCACCTCTCTTTCTCTCTCTGCCTCCCTTTCTCAATTCTCTCTCCTCTCCATCTATTTCTCTCTCTGCCTTTCTCTCTCCATTCTCTCTCCTCTCCCTCTCTCCATTCTCTTCCACTCCATCTCTTTCTCTCTCTGCCTCTCTCTCTCCATTGTCTCTCCTCTCCCTCTCTTTCTCTCTCTGACTCCCTCTCTCCATTCTCTCTCCTCTCCCTCTCTCCATTCTCTCTCCACTCCATCTCTTTCTCTCTCTGCCTCTCTCTCTCCATTGTCTCTCCTCTCCCTCTCTTTCTCTCTCTGACTCCCTCTCTCCATTCTCTCTCCTCTCCCTCTCTCCATTCTCTCTCCTTTCCCTCTCTTTCGCTCTATGCCTCCCTCTCTCCATTCTCTCTCTACCCCCCTCTCTTTCTCTCTCTGCCTCCCTCTCTTCCTCTCTGACTCTGTCTCTCCATTCACTCTCCTCTCCCTCTATTTCTGTCTCTGCCTCTCTCTCTCCATTCTCCCTCCTCTCCCTCTCTTTCTCTCTCTGCCTCCCTCTCTCTATTCTTTTTCCTCTCCCTCTCTCCATTCCTTCTCCTCTCCCTCTCTTTCCCCTCTGCCTCCCTCTCTTTCTCTCTCTGCCTGCCTCTCTCCATTGTCTCTCTACCTCCCTCTCTCCATTCTCTCTCCTCTCCCTCTCTCCATTCTCTCTCTGCCTCCCTCTCTCCATTCTCTCTCCTCTCCCTCTCTCCATTCTCTCTACCTCTCCCTCTCTTCCTCTCTCAGCCAGACGTGTGTCACAGTGATGGAGTCACTCTCAGCTCAGTTGGGCTGACTGTGGCACCGCCAGATGGACTGGACAGGCCCGAGAGAGAGAGAGAGAGAGGGGGGGGGGGGTGTATTTGTCTAGGCAGAGAGCTCTGACTGAAAAAACAGCAGGTTTAACAGGCACACACCACACCTGTTCCTGTTCAGCCATCCACTCTGGGGCCAAGTGAATCCTGCTGAAGCTTGGGGATGTAGTAGGGCCCCTCAGCCTGGTCTGCCTGGTGCTGGGTGATGTGATGTTGGGGGGCAGGAGCCAGGCAGCAGGAAAAGCCTCTTACAGCCAGTCAGACACCAAATAAGGAGAGACTGACTCCACGCAGCCTGAACATCCAATCCCCTTAATGCCTCATCACGCTGCATTATGGGAGAAAAACACCAGCCGCCAGCCCCAACCTCAGCGCTGCTCTGCTCTGGAAAATGCCAGGAGACAGAGAGACCTTTTAAAGGAATAATCTGTCCTCTACTCCTAAAACAGACATCACCCCATTCCTCTCCTCACCACACAGATTAAGACTGACGGTTACCTACGCACTCCAATCAATAATAAAACACTGGCATGCACACACACCTATCACATACACACACACACACACACACACACATCTCACACACACCTCACACATATCTTAGTGTCAGACAACCAGGACCGGGTATTACAACCCACATGGAGGAGGATCTGTCACACTAATATTGTCCTAGTGTGTGTGTGTGTGTGTGTGTGTGTGTGTGTGTGTGTGTGTGTGTGTGTGTGTGTGTGTGTGTGTGTGTGTGTGTGTGTGTGTGTGTGTGTGTGTGTGTGTGTGTGTGTGTGTGTGTGTGTGTGTGTGTGTGTGTGTGTGTGTGTGTGCTTGCGCGTGTGTGTGTACGCATGCGTGCGATTCACAGATTCATGATTAAATCCCCTACACACACACACAGAACCCCCAACCATCCCACACACGCAGCTCAAACACACACCGCTCCAATGCCTTCGCCACATTCACCAGCTGTCAAAACTCCAGAAACTCAGCAGCTGTCCACCTCCTCGCACCAAACCAAAGCACAGAGAATGATCAACTCCTCCTCTCCCTTTGTAATCAAAGGGTTTATTTAAAGGGGTCACCTCCTGGGCCCTGATCTTTGAGCCCCTGTTTGTCTGTCTTGTCCGTCTGGTTGCTCCCTATGCCTTCTGCCTGCTTGAGAAATACACGAGAAGTCACTGAATGAATGGACAGAATGACAGAGAGAGAGAGAGAGAGAGAGAGAGAGAGAGAGAGAGAGAGAGAGAGAGAGAGAGAGAGAGAGAGAGAGAGAGAGAGAGAGAGAGAGAGAGAGAGAGAGAGAGAGAGAGAGAGAGAGACAGAGAGAGGTGGAGAGAGAGAGAAACCTGATTGAGAAACCTGTCCAACCTAAAACATAGAGACCCGGAAAACCTGAGTCTATGCCTTCACTATGGTGAATCACTAAAACAATACGGAAATACACTACAGAAAAAGAAGGAACAGCATGTCAGAAATCACTTCTGGGAAAATTGGAAAACACTAAACAAACAACAACACGAATAATTATCTGTCCAAAATGGAGATGTATGTGTAAACCACTTCTCCAAACTTTTTGGCTCTATAACAAAGAATAAAGAGCAAAAACATATACATGACCAAATAAAAATCTTAGAATCAACTATTAAAGACTATCAGAACCCCACTGGATTCTCCAATTACATTGAATGAGTTACAGGACAAAATAAAAACCCTCCAACCCAAAAAGGCCTGTGGTGTTGATGGTATCCTCAATGAAATGATCAAATATACAGACAACAAATTACAATTGGCTATACTAAAACTCTTTAACATCATACTTAGCTCTGGCATCTTCCCCAATATTTGGAACCAAGGACTGATCACCCCAATCCACAAAAGTGGAGACACATTTGACCCCAATTACTACCGTGGAATATGTGTCAACAGCAACCTTGGGAAAATCCTCTGCATTATCATTAACAGCAGACTCGTACATTTCCTCAATGAAAACAATGTACTGAGCAAATGTAAAATTGGCTTTTTACCAAATTACCGTACAACAGACCATGTATTCACCCTGCACACCATAATTGATAACCAAACAAACCAAAACAAAGGCAAAGTCTTCTCATGCTTTGTTGATTTCAAAAAAGCCTTTGACTCAATTTGGCATGAGGGTCTGCTATACAAACTGATGGAAAGTGGTGTTGGGGGTAAAACATACGACATTATAAAATCCATGTACACAAACAACAAGTGCGCGGTTAAAATTGGCAAAAAACACACACATTTCTTCACACGGGGTCATGGGGTTAGACAGGGATACAGCTTAAACCCCCCCTCTTCAACATATATATCAACGAATTGGCGCGGGCACTAGAAAAGCCTGCAGCACCCGGCCTCCCCCTGCTAGAATCCGAAGTCAAATGTCTGCTGTTTGCTGATGATCTGGTGCTTCTGTCACCAACCAAGGAGGGCCTACAGCAGCACCTAGATCATATGCACAGATTCTGTCAGACCTGGGCCCTGACAGTAAATCTCAGTAAGACCAAAATAATGGTGTTCCAAAAAAGGTCCAGTCACCAGGACCACAAATACAAATTCCATCTAGACACTGTTGCCCTAGAGCACACAAAAAACTATACATACCTTGGCCTAAACATCAGCGCCACAGGTAACTTCCACAAAGCTGTGAACGATCTGAGAGACAAGGCAAGAAGGGCATTCTATGCCATCAAAAGGAACATAAATTTCAACATACCAATTAGGATTTGGCTAAAAATACTTGAATCAGTCATAGAGCCCATTGGCCTTTATGGTTGTGAGGTCTGGGGTCTGCTCACCAACCAAGACTTCACAAAATGGGACAAACACCAAATTGAGACTCTGCACGCAGAATTCTGCAAAAATATCCTCTGTGTACAACGTAGAACACCAAATAATGCATGCAGAGCAGAATTAGGCCGATACCCACAAATGATCAAAATCCAGAAAAGAGCCGTTAAATTCTATAACCACCTAAAAGGAAGTGATTCCCAAACCTTCCATAACAAAGCCATCACCTACAGAGAGATGAACCTGGAGAAGAGTCCCCTAAGCAAGCTGGTCCTGGGGCTCTGTTCACAAACACAAACACACCCTACAGAGCCCCAGGACAACAGCACAATTAGACGCAACCAAATCATGAGGAAACGAAAAGATAATTACTTGACACATTGGAAAGAATTAACACAAAAACAGAGCAAACTAGAATGCTATTTGGCCCTACACAGAGAGTACACAGTGGCGGAATACCTGACCACTGTGACTGACCCAAAATTAAGGAAAGCTTTGACTATGTACAGACTCAGTGAGCATAGCCTTGCTATTGAGAAAGGCCGCCTGTAGGCAGACATGGCTCTCAAGAGAAGACAGGCTATGTGCTCACTGCCCACAAAATGAGGTGGAAACTGAGCTGCACTTCCTAACCTCCTGCCCAATGTATGACCATATTAGAGAGACATATTTCCCTCAGATTACACAGATCCACAAAGAATTCGAAAACAAATCCAATTTTTAAAAAACTCCCATATCTA
This sequence comes from Oncorhynchus keta, assembly GCF_023373465.1. Classification (NCBI taxonomy): domain Eukaryota; kingdom Metazoa; phylum Chordata; class Actinopteri; order Salmoniformes; family Salmonidae; genus Oncorhynchus; species Oncorhynchus keta. Next base: position 11,258,947 of record NC_068453.1, read on the forward strand.
CTGGGTGAAATTCCACAGTGTGCCATCACAGCAGCAAGATCTGTGACTTGTTACCACGAGAAAAGGGCAACCAGTGAAGAACAAACACCATTGTAAATACAATCCATATTTATGCTTATTTAATTTATCTTGTGTCCTTTAACCATTTGTACATTGTTAAAACACTGTATATATATAACATGACATTTGTAATGACTTTATTGTTTTGAAACTTCTGTATGTGTAATGTTTACTGTTAATTTGGATTGTTTTTCACTTCATATATTCACTTTATATATTATCTACCTCACTTGCTTTGGCAATGTTAACACGTTTCCCATGCCAATAAAGCCCTTGAATTGAATTGAATTGAATTGAATTGAGAGAGAGAGAGAGAGAGAGAGAGAGAGAGAGAGAGAGAGAGAGAGAGAGAGAGAGAGAGAGAGAGAGAGAGAGAGAGAGAGAGAGAGAGAGAGAGAGAGAGAGAGAGAGAGAGAGAGAGACAGACAGACAGACAGACAGACAGACAGACAGACAGACAGACAGACAGACAGACAGACAGACAGACAGACAGACAGACAGACAGACAGACAGACAGACAGACAGACAGACAGACAGACAGACAGACAGACAGACAGACAGACAGACAGAGGAGACAAGGGGGATCATTGAAACAGGCCAGATAGAAGCAGACAGTTGTAAGCCCTCTCTCTGCTGCAGAGACAGCCGTTCAGTGTGTTATCATTATGTATTCATCTGTATATAACGATGGCGTCAGCAGCACGCTGTCTCTGTGGCACATGAATAAGTTAGAGAGGAAACGGAGGGGATG
>NC_068453.1:11264757-11309757 GCF_023373465.1 Oncorhynchus keta
AACCAGCCCACAGCATCGTGCGCACAGCCAACTAATTTCTCCCTGCTGTCACTGGTGACACTAACTTTGTTGGTGGCACCAGCCCATAATGTGGTGAGCCTAAGTCAATCGTAGACCTTCATTAAGAAGTGCAATACATAGGCTACTGAGGTATTTAAAAAAAGTTATTTCATCTAAGCAGTGGAAACAGGAATGCATGATTCAATATATTTTGATGTGCAACCTAATCCAGGGATTGTCATGAATTTCGAGTTGACAATTAGAAACAGTGGCTATATAAAATTAAGATGACATAAAAATGTAAAAAAAACAATGGCATGGAGGGAACTACATATACTAAACTATACATTTCGCGATAGTCCTTTGATACACTTGTGTTATTTATAACAGAGAAATCAACTACCCATCCACAGTTTCCTTATTAATCTTTGCCTAGCTAGCAATTTTACAATCACTCAAGTTTGGTAGCCGATGCCGTTGGATGCACTATCTAGCCATGGGCGTAGTTGTTCATGCAGTGGTTACAATGTGTCACTGATCAAACCTTCTCGTTAAAGGTCTGTGGGGTAACCGTAGGAGCAAATGAGTTTGGAACAGGGATATAGACATCATTTTTACATATGCAAATATGATTGGATACAGCGTTTGATTATTGAAATATCTGCCTCAATTTAACTTCAGAGTTGCTTTTTTTCTTTCTGAGGGCTAATCGGGGACAATTTCAGAGATCGCTCTAGCCGGGGACAGGCCACAAGAATGTGGGATTGTCCCCGGAAATCAGGAACGACTGGTCACCCTCGTCAATATAGGACCCCGGAACTTCCTAAGTAAAATCAAATCAAATCAAACTTTATTTGTCACATGCGCCGAATACAACAAGTGTAGACTTTACCTTGAAATGCTTACTTACAAGCCCTTAACCAAAAGTGCAGTTCAAGAAGTTAAGAAAATATTTACCAAACAAAGTTTAAAAAATGATAAAAGTAACACAATAAAATAACGAGGCTATATACAAGGGGTACCGGTACAGAGTCAGTGTGCGGAGGTACAGGTTAGTTGAGGTCATTTGTACATGTAGGTAGGAGTAAAGTGACTATGCATAGATAATAAACAGCGAGTAGCAGCAGTGTACAAAACAAATGGGGGTGTCAATGTAAATAGTCCGGTAGCCGTTTGATTGTTCAGCAGTCTTATGGCTTGGGGGTAGAGATGTACTGGGCTGTACGCATTACCCTCTTTAGCGCCTTACGGTCCGATGCCGAGCAGTTGCCAGACCAGGCGGTGATGCAACCAGTCAGGATGCTCTTGATGCAGCTGTAGAACCTTTTGAGGATCTGAGGACCCATGCCAAATCTTTTCAGTCTCCCGAGGTGTTCCTTTTGTCCAGGTGAGAAAGGGCAGTGTGGAGTGTGATTGAGATTGCGTCATCTGTGGATCTGTTGGGGCGGTATGCAAATTGGAGTGGGTCTAGGGCAGGTATTCCCAAACGGGGTTTGTTCTCTATTTCTTTTCACATTTTCAAACAGTACATTTATAGTTTCTAACAGGGCTATACATTTGGGTGAGGTTTTTTTCTCGCCTGAGTAGCCTCGTTTCACTGCCAAAAATAAAATGAAACCATCTAGCTTTCCGTGAAATAACAACACAATGTTAAATACAGGTAGCCTAGTCAAACAATTAACATCCAATCACATTAACCGTTACTCTCTCATAGGAAATCTTCACTCTTGCGCAGACATTTAGAAACGAAACATGATCATTTGAAAAATAAGCCACAGGAGTTTTTGGAGTGAGAATAAAGACGACTTTCGAGTAGTAAGACATGTATAAACAGAAACCATTAATAAGAAGGGGCTAGAAGTTTATTGTATGGTGAGCTACCGAGTAGTTAGAACAGGCAAGCCCCATACTATTGTGGAGGACTTCATTCTTCCTGCTGCCGTGGATATGGCTGGGACAATGCTGGGGGGAAAGGCCCAAAAAACGATACAGACAAGGCCTTCATCAAACAACACAAATGGACTTTGATGGTCAAGATGTGTTGGTATCTGTACTGATGGCGCAACGCTCATGCAAGTAGTTGCTCCCGACTTCAGTCGGGTACACTGCAGCATCCTCCGAGAGGCTCTTGCTGCCAAGGGAATGCCTGACAGCTTGAGAAACGTTTTGGACACTACAGTGAAAAAGGTTAACCTTGTTAAAGCAAGGCCCCTGAACTCTTGTGTATTTTCTGCATTATGCAATGATATGGGCTGTAACCATGTAACGCTTTTACAACAAACAGAAGTGCGCTGGTTATCAAGGGGCAAAGTATTGACTACATTTTTTTTAAATTGAGAGACGAGCTTAACGTTTTCTTTACTGACCATAATTTCCACTTGTCTGACCGCTTGCATGATGATGAGTTTCTCACACGACTGACCTGTCTCGGTGATGTTTTTCTCACCTGAATGATATGAATCTAGGATAACAGGGACTCTCCGCAACTATATTCAATGTGTGGGATACAATTGAGGCTATGATTAAGAAGTTGGAGCTCTTCTCTGTCTGCATTAACAAGGACAACACACAGGTCTTTCATCATTGTATGATTTTTTGTGAGCAAATTAACTCAAGCTTACGGACAATGTCAAATGTGATATAGCGAAGCACCTGTCTGAGCTGGGTGAGCAATTACGCAGGTACTTTCCCAAAACGGACGACACAAACAACTGGATTCGGTATCCCTTTCATGCCCTGCCTCCAGTCCACTTACTGAACAAGAGAGCCTCATCAAAATTGCAACAAGCGGTTCTGTGAAAATTTAATTTAATCAGAAGCCATTGCAAGATTTCTGGATAGGGCTGCGCTCAGTTTCTTGCCTCGGAAAATCACACTGTTAAGACACTGATGCCCTTTGCAACGACGTACCTACGTGAGAGTGGATTCTCGGCCCTCACTAGCAGGACAACTAAATACAGGCACAGACTGCGTGTGGATAATGAATTAAGACTGAGACTCTCTCCAATACAACCCAACATTGCAGAGTTATTTGCATCCTTTCAAGCACACCCTTCTCTTGGTCACTTCCCACGAGCCGGATTGTGACAAAACCTCACACTCATTCTTATGTTTATTAAATGTATCGTATAGTGTGTGTGTGTGGCAGACTTACAATGATGGCATAAAACAACAGTTGAGAGTGCGCTGACCCTGGTGCTTAGAGGGGGTACAGCTGACCCTGGTGCTGGAGGGGGTACGCAGCTGGAGGTTGAATGTTTGAAGGGGTACGGGACTATAAAAAGCTTGGGAACCACTGGTCTAGGGTATCCGGGAGGATGCTGTTGATGTGAGCCAGCCTGTTGCTAGTTGGTCTTATAGAGTTGGTTTGAGTGCCCTCTTAGTGCCAGCATCGGTCTGTGGTGGTAAATAGACGGCTACGAGTAATACACTGTAGACGAGAACTCTCCCGGTAGATAGTGTGGTCTACAGCTTACCATAAGGTACTCTACCTTACGGTACATACATCTGTATGTGCACTAACTCATATCATAGGATAGTTCATTTGGGGATCAAAACCTGGGGAAGTGGAAACAAAAAACACACCAATTAGATCGCTAACTCTAGTACACACTGCTGGTAGCCATGTATTCATCCAACAGTACATTTGATTTCCTACCCATGAGACCTACAGCCCTCGCAATACCCGCTGCGCACGTCACCATGTCAAAATAGTTGCTATTGAGCTGACTATTGAGAGTTGATAAATACAATTCTACCTACAGAAAGCTGAGACCCTCCTCTCTTCGTGAAGCTTCCAGAGCGGTGTTTTTCCCACAATTGCATTATTAAATGTTACACAATCAGAACGCATTTGTCTTTCGAGCTGATGGGGGGGGGAGGGGATAGGAGAGTGGCTCGCTCACCACAACAGAAGGCCCCAGCGAGGACACAGACACAATGGCAGGATAGACACTTTCAATACACGAATCATGAGGTTAATAGCCTTTACTGTTCGAGCAGATCATGATTTTAGCCACCACAAATTTGTTTTGAGTGAGGTGACAATCCATGATCTTGGCCGTTGCCCACTGATCAGCCAAACCTGTATTATAGATTAGCATACCAGAGAAATTGTCTTTTTTTTAATGGCACATGGGCCGCTAGCCATGTCACCTCACTCGTTGTTTTGTTTTTATGTTGGGTCAGAATTGACATATCAGTTGCATCATTATAACCCACTATGGGAATGAATAGAGAAATGACTAATTAGTTGAGGAATTTAAAGGATGCTTTTGCATTTATAGTGAATCCGTCTGTTTTGTCTTTCTGTGAAACGCAGTTATTATCCAACCTCGCTACCACGAGACGTCCATTCTAAGCCAATCACTCGGTCAGAACATTTTTGCCTTAACACAATTAGGTTAATGTGATTTGAGGTTTTAAAAAAAGGAGAATAATCAAGGCTGACAGTTCTTTCACAGGCAGGGAGACAGACACAACCTTTTACAAAATGCACACACAGAAATATGCATATACGCACGCACGATCACACACACACACACTAACACACCAGTTGTGTCCAATAGACCCGTTGTCCAGAGGCAGAGCTTTGATTTGGTTGAACATTGGCGTGTGGGTTAAAACAGCAATTCTAAACTGGAAAGTGTCTGATATTTTTTTTTAAATACTCCACTCTGAGCTGAAACGACTAAAACCAGATAGAAAGTGTGTAGAAACCAGTAGAACTATTTGGTGGATTTAATTGATTTTACAGTCTCAAACCAGTGAACTCAACATTCCTCATCAAGAATATGGGCATAATGAAAAATGAGGGACTGTTGTTCCCTTGTCATATAATTAGTACATGTACTATCAATATAGCATTGTAGAAAAAAATCCAGATTGCCTTTTATCATAAATAAATAAATAAATCGCCATGCAAATATTGGATCGCGGCTGAGACAATTTGGTTCTATTTGGTTCCCGGGGTAAAGCCAGTGGAGAACCACTGGGTTAAAACATTTGAATAAGTTGATTTGAATGTCTGGGGGCCAAACCTTTGGGATGGGCTTAGTACGACTTCTGGCGTTTATGTCACCATTGACTGACACATGCTCACAGTGGGGGTATGCGTGCTTACAGTCTCAAACACACAGTACATGACTTACAATCACACTTCAAAGCAGGGCAATCGTACACGGCAGTCAATGCTTTTACTACGCAAAATATTTATTTGTTTTAGTCAAAAGCCAAGAAGGACAGAACCCATAAAGACAAAAAACAGGTTCCTGTGGAGGCCAAATGTGACTCTACAGTTTATATGGAATAAATAAGAATAAAATGGACTCTTTGGGGATGCTGTGTGAGTGGATTGACTGCAGGGTGCAGGCCAAAGGAGAAGGTGCTTATGGTTCTGTTCATTTGTGTGTATGTGGGGATGCTGTGTGAGTGGATTGACTGCAGGGTGCAGGCCAAAGGAGAAGGTGCTTATGGTTCTGTTCATCTGTGTGTATGTGGGGATGCTGTGTGAGTGGATTGACTGCAGGGTGCAGGCCAAAGGAGAAGGTGCTTATGGTTCTGTTCATTTGTGTGTATGTGGGGATGCTGTGTGAGTGGATTGACTGCAGGGTGCAGGCCAAAGGAGAAGGTGCTTATGGTTCTGTTCATCTGTGTGTATGTGGGGATGCTGTGTGAGTGGATTGACTGCAGGGTGCAGGCCAAAGGAGAAGGTGCTTATGGTTCTGTTCATCTGTGTGTATGTGGGAGACAGTGCAGGTGGTAGAGATTATGACCTAGCAGAAACATCATACTGGTTCATTACATATCACAAGGCCACCATTGTGTTTTCTCCAGCAGGAAAGTTTCTTAGTTTAGCAAACAACACATTCCCCACACACATTATCTGGTATAAAGTACTTTGTCATAACGCTGTATCATACACAACTTGATTGTCTCAGCATCCAACCGTCGATCAAACATCAGTCAACATTGCGTTTACTGACCTCATACATGCAGGCGGACATTTATATTTACAAAAATAGGACTTGCAACGAAGGCCTGTGGCTTTTGATAGAGACTCGCATTTAATAAGGACACAGCGTTGCGATTCTGAGTCCATCCTGACAAAAATCAATAGGAAAAGAATACGTAAAGGAAATAGCATTTGAGATACTAAGCCCCATTAACTGTAAAGACATCAGCAGAGTATTCAAAGAGCCACGGGGCCCCATTCTCATAACACCGCCATCACACCAAGGGGAATATCACCATAGAAATACAGAACAAAATAGCACTCACTCAAATATAACAGAGCATAATGGCTGAAGCAAAACGATGTCATCAAATATATAAAGAAGTAAGGCAAATAAAGGCAAAAAATAAAAGCAAAAGTACGAACACAAAAATATATCAAAGAGGTGGTGTACTTTTGGAATGGAATAAAAACACAATAGAAAAGAACAACTACATATGATAAAATAACAAAGTTATCCAAAAATATTCTATAAATACAGAGAGCCTCCGTCTCCTGCTCCTGCAGAGGGAAGGTCAAAGGTGAGGGGTCAGAGGTAGACCCTATGACGTCTCGTTGACTGTCCTCTCCAGCTCTATGATTTTAGCGCTGTCGTTCACCCTCTGCTCCAGAGACCTGGCGCAGAAGAGAGACGAACAGATAAGAAACTACAGCACTAGACTTTTACTGACACCAATACCCCAAAATGGTGTAAAAAAACAGTTATTCTGTCTCATACAGTCTCTGATGTCATCGCCTACCATAAGTGTGAGTGTGTGTGTGTGTGTGTGTCGTACCTGTGTAGGTCTAAAAGCAGGGGTTTCTGTGGGTTCGTATCACTGCTGTTGCTGAAAGGTGGGCGTGTCTCAGCCCGATGTGACTCCTCCCCTTTCTGCTGCTTTTTCTCAGAGCGCCACGCTGCCATGACAACCGTGGGCCTCTCCAATTGGTCAGGATAGTCCCCGCCCAGACCCAGAAGGTGTGGCTCGTCCAGCCCTCTCTCCTCATAGGACAGCAGGCTCCTGGACTTCACTGTGAAGGATCATGGGTAAAAAATAAAAAAAAAACATTTTTACCTGATCACATCATGTCCAGAAAGGAGAAAGTACTCAATGACATGCCTATCTTTTACATCTGTCTTTGTTGAAACGTCTTTTGTTTTTTTAGGGACGGTATAATCCTTTGATGCGACCGTGTCTCCTACTCATGCAATCCTACAACCCTCTTAACAATATGGATTACACATTAAACCTAACCCTACCAACAGTAAACCTTGCTCTGTACATATCCTACAAAACAGATTGTTCTGCTGTAGGGACAGAGTGCCAGCAACACAAATGCTGGGCTCTGTGGCAAACAGGCTGTGTGTGGGAGGGAGGGAGGGAGAAGAGCTGTAGGGGGAGCAAAGATCAATCATCATAAAATGGCTGCATTGCAGTTTAATCATGCTAATGATAGTCCCTCTGAATGGGACATAATGACATTCAAGTGTACACTCTTCCAGGAGGCCATGCAAAACACTCCAAAAGGTGTGTGTGTGTGTGTGTCATTGGTAGGATCACGCAACACTGCTAGTTTCTCAGCACTCAGAGATTCAGAGCTAATGCCTCGCTAACACACACACACACACACACACACACACACACACACACACACACACACACCACACTCTGACACGTCATGCACTGTAAAAGATCAGCATTAATCCACGAAACATGAATGTGCAATGTGTGACTGACTGTGTGTGTGTAGTACCTGTAGCTGTGTAAGACTCCTGCATGGCCATGTCTCTGGAGAGGCCAGTCTCTGTGATGGAGGAGCAAGGACCCAGGCTGGAGTAGAAACTCCCTAGGAACACAGCGAAGCACAGCACCACCACCTAGACACACACACACACACACACACACACACACACACACAATATGTTATTAGGCTCCACAGTCAAGCACTTACATGAAAAAGACAAGACAGGCTGCCCACAACAGCTGACACACAGAGCATGCAGGAGTTATATCAAATGAAAAACAAAAGGTTATCCAATCGATATGAAACACAAATGTGTGCTCGCGCACACACACACACACACGCGAGCACACACACACGGGGCTGGGGGTTGAGTTGAGGAGACTCACCATGAGGCAGGAGGAGGTCTGGGTGCCAGTGACTTTGCAGGAGCGGGGAACCTTCCCTGCCACCACCGCCTGCAGAGAGTGCAGCTGTTGTATTAGAGTCCTAGGGAGAGGGAACGAGGGGAGAGAGAGGGGAAGGGGAGAGGAGACGAGGGGCGAGAGAAGGGAAGGGGAGAGGAGACGAGGGGGAAGGGGAGAGGAGACGAGGGGAGAGAGGGGGAATGGGAGGGGAGAGGAGACGAGGGGAGAGAGGGGGAAGGGGAGGGGAGAGGAGACGAGGGGAGAGAGGGGGAAGGGGAGAGGAGACGAGGGGCGAGAGAAGGGAAGGGAGAGGAGACGGGGGGAAGGGGAGGGAGACGAGGGGGAAGGGGAGGGAGACGAGGGGAGAGAGGGGGTAAGGGGAGGGGAGGGAGACGAGGGGAGAGAGGGGAAGGGGAGGGGAGAGGAGACGAGGGGAGAGAGGGGGAAGGGGAGAGGAGACGAGGGGAGAGAGGGGGAAGGGGAGAGGAGACGAGGGGAGAGAGGGGGAAGGGGAGAGGAGACGAGGGGAGAGAGGGGGAAGGGGAGGAGACGGGGGAGAGGGGAGAGGAGACGAGGGTAGAGAGGGAGGAAGGGGAGGGGAGAGGAGAGGAAACGAAGGGGGAGTAAGACGAGGGGAGAGAGGGGGAAGGGGAGAGGAGACGAGGGGCGAGAGAAGGGAAGGGGAGAGGAGACGAGGGGCGAGAGAAGGGAAGGGGAGAGGAGACGAGGGGAGAGAGGGGGGAAGGGGAGAGGGACGAGGGGAGAGAGGGGGAAGGGGAGGGAGAGGAGACGAGGGGAGAGAGGGGAAGGGGAGAGGAGACGAGGGGAGAGAGGGGGGGGAAGGGGAGAGGAGACGAGGGTAGAGAGGGAGGAAGGGGAGGGGAGAGGAGACGAGGGAAGAGAGGGGGAAGGGGAGAGGAGACCAGGGGAGAGAAGGGGGAGGGGAGAGGAGACGAGGGGAGAGAGGGGGAAAGGGAGACGAGACGAGGGGAGAGAGAAGGGAAGGGGAGAGGAGACGAGGGGAGAGAGGGGGGAAGGGGAGGGGAGAGGAGACGAGACGAGGGGAGAGAGGGGGGAAGGGGAGAGGAGACGAGGAGCGATAGAGGGGAAGGGGAGAGGAGACGAGGGGAGATGGGGAGAGGGGACGAGGGGAGATGGGGAGAGGGGACGAGGGGAGAAGGTAAAGTTGGGCTCAGAGCTTAGTCATAGACACTCACACACATCCTGCCAAAGACAATACACACACACACTTTCACACACACAGCTAAATAGACACACAGCTGAACAGAACAGCAGAGAATTACACACTTCACTGGACTAACATATGACTTCACAGACAATGTTACACGGTGTGTATTCATGCACAAACACATGAAAACATAGCAAAACATAACGCTCCGTTCGACTCAGCGAGCTGTGTGATAATTTTACAAGGTTGGATTAATATTGTAGGAAAGGATGAAGCACGAAACATAACCTGGAGCACTATATAATGTATGTCTCTTACTTGTTGGTACACTCCAGATTCTCCAGTTTCCTGCGCAGCTCGCTGTTCTCATTGGAGCAGTTCTCCACCCTGTGGACAAACGGGGGAATTACAAGATCAGTGACAGGTAGGCATAATAACTCGGGGAGACAGAAGCCACTACTGTATTTGTGTAAAAGCACCGTTGAGTTTAATGAATTGTCATTGCCACAATAAGGTCTTTATCTATTGATAATGACGCTAATTAATTACCAAAGAAATGGGAGACAAAAAACGCATTCCCAAAGCAACACATTTGATTGAGAACATCACGAAAGACTCACTTCTTCTCCAGGGCGTCCATGTACTCCTTCTTCTTTCTGCGGCTCTCTTGAGCAGAGATCTGAAAGAAAGGATGTCGAAATTACACCCCTGTTATGGCTCACTGAAGTATCGCTTTACTGTAATCACTCTGAAGTGTGTTTTTACGTCTGGCACAGGCAGAAATACAAAAGTATTAAACATATGAGTGAGCATTTCTCCTCTGCCAAGATAATCCATCCACCTGACAGGTGTGGCATAGCAAGAAGCTGATTCAACAGCATGATCATTACACAGGTGAACTTTGTGCTGGGGAACAATAAAAGGCCACTCTAAAATGTGCCGTTTCGTCACGAAACACGATGCCGCAGATGTCTCAAGTTTGGAGGGAGCGTGCAATTGGCGTGCTGACTGCAGGAATGTCCACCAGAGCTGTTGCCAGGAAATATAACGTTAATTTCCCTACCATAAGCCTCCTCTCCAACGTCATTTTATAGAATTTGGCAGTGCGTCCAACCAGCCTCACAACCGCAGACCACGTGTAACCACGCCAGCCCAGGACCTCCACATACTGCTTCTTCACCTGCAGGATCGCCTGAGACCAGCCACCCAGTGAGCTGATGAAACTGAGGAGTATTTCTGTCTGTATTAAAGCACTTTGTGGGGAAAAACTCAGTCTGATTGGCTGGGCCTGGCTCCCCAGTGGCTGGGCCTGGCTCCACAGTGGCTGGGCCTGGCTCCCCAGTGGCTGGGCCTGGCTCCCCAGTGGTTGGGCCTATGCCCTCCCAGGCCCATCCATGGCAAATTAAGAATAGGGCCTAATGAATTTATTTAAATTGACTGATTTCCTGATATGAACTCTAACTCAGTAAAATCATCGACACTGTTCCATGTTGAGTTTATATTTATGTTCCTAGCTGTTGTTTGACATTTCAACTCACGAATCGTAATCACAAGACCCACCTTGTTCTTGATCTTCCTGCGTATCTTCTTCAGGGCTTTCTCCTCCGCCTTGGACAGGGGCAGCTTGGTGGGAACAGGGTAACCCTCGGCAACCAGGGTTCTCCTCTCTTCCTCTGTCAGCAGGAGAGGGCCAGAGCCCTGCAGCTTCTACAGGGGGAGGAGGAGAGAGGAAGTGTCATCAGAGTCCATCAGATAAGCTGACAAACTGTGTCTTATTTCAGTGACGTCCCTGTATCTGTTCTCTGAATAGCTCCATCGCTCATTCCTTCCATTTCGTGAGGTTGCCACTGATCTGACCAGGTTGGATTGGTGAACGCAATAGGGTGGACACCTCGCATTAACTTATCCAATCTCTCTCGGATCAGTGATTACCCGAAGAAAGGTAGGACGGATTCATATTATGCCGACAGGGTCCCTGTATCTTTTCAGTGAATCCCTGGTCCCCAGGCTGTGTTGTACGTACGTGTGGGGCGGTGAGAAGAGGGGAGTTGGAGAGGGAGGAGGGTGTGCGCTGAGACACCTTGAGGCCGGCCTGGGAGGGTGCAGGGCTGAGGGGAGAAGAGGGGGTGGAGGGGCTCTGGGGAGTGCTGACGTGTACCGGGCTCTGACAGCCCTCTGAGTCACTGCTGTGGGAGGAGGGAGGGGTGGGTGGCATCTGCAGAGACTCCAGACCTTGTGAGGGGAAACACACACAAACAGGTTACACACTTGCAAACGTTCTCTAGAGACGATCAACACTAACATTTACAGACTTTACACATTGGATTGTACTTGATGTCAACATCATCCATCCGTGGCTAGAAGGGATCCTCAGAGCAGCACAACACTGATCAGCCTGCATAGCAACTATACTGAACAAAAATATTTAAAAAACGCAACAAATTCAAAGAGTTACAATTCATATAAGGAAATTAGCCAAATTGAAATACATTTCTTAGGCCATTTGGATTTTACATGACTGGGAATACAGATATGCATCTGTTGGTCACCTTAAAATAAAAAAGAAGGTATGGGCGCGGATCAGAAAACCAGTCAGTATCTGGTGTGACCACCATTTGACCCATGCAGTGCGACACGTCTCCTTCGCATAGAGTTGCTCAGGCTGTTGATTGTGGCCTGTGATTGATTGTGGAATGTTGTCAAAATCCTCTTCAATGTCTGAGCGAAGTTGCCGGTTATTGGCAGGAACTGGAACATGCTGTCGTACACGTCGATCCAGAGAATCACAAACACACTCAATGGGTGACATGTCTGGTGAGTATGCAGGCCATGGAAGAAATGGGACATTTTCAGCTTCCAGGAATTGTGTACAGATCCTTGCGTCATGGGGCCGTGCATTATCATGCTGAAACATGAGGTGATGGCGGCAGATGAATGGCACGACAATGGGCCTCGGGGTCTCATCACGGTATCTCTGTGCATTGAAACTGCCATCGATTAAATACAATTGTGTTCGTTGTCTGTAGCTTATGCCTGCACATACAACCCCACTAGGGCACTCTGTTCATCACGTTGACATCAGCAAACCGCACGACAACACAATGCCCTACACATTGGTCTGCAGTTGTGAGGCCGGTTGGACGCACTGCCAAATTCTCTAAAACAACGTTGGAGGCGGCTTATGGTAGAGAAGTGAACATTCAATTCTCTGGCAACAGCTCTGGTGGAAATTCCTGCAGTCAGCATGCCAATTGCAGGCTCCCTCAAAACTTGAGACATCTGTGGCATTGTGTTGTGTGACAAAACTGCACATTTTAGAGTGGCTTTTTATTTTCCCCAGCACAAGGTGCACCTGTGTAATGATCATGCTGTTTAATCAACTTCTTGATATGCCACACCTGTCAGGTGGATGGATTATCTTGTCAAAGGAGAAATCCTTACTGACAAGGATGTAAACAAATTAGTGCACAAAATAAAAAGGAAATAAGGTTTTTGTGCATATGGACATTTCTGGGATCCTTTATTTCAGCTCATGCAACATGGGACTAAGACTTTACATGTTGCGTTTGTATGTTTTTAGAAAAAAATAAGAAACCCGCACACTGATCTTTAATAAGCTTTACGTATCTGACCTTCATCACAGCGTTTGTGCTTAAAAACCTAGATATTTTGCACATACCATACATATTGTCAAATACTTAAAAGTGTGCTTGATTTATATTCAAACGGCATCTTCAAAATGTATGCACGCATGACAAAGTCGCTTTGGATAAAAGCGTCTGCTAAATGGTGTATAATTATACGATTATGTTATTTGATGAGGGGTAAAGAGCACAGTACTTGACACGTATATTTGACCCAGGTCTGGGGACGACATACAGAGAGGTTATGAATAGTGTGGCAGTACGATATGGTGTGTGTCAGGTCTCACCTTTAGGAGACAAGTTGAGGAACTGGTCCACCTCATGAGGCTCCAGTTTGATCTGGATCTCACCAATCTCCTTCGCCTAGACAATCAAACCGCAGAGAGAGACGTCACACACGCGCATACGTTTGTGTGTGTGTGTGTGTGTTTGTGAGTGAATGTGGGCCTGTCTGCATGTGCTGTGGCTCTAAACGTCTTCTTACCTTGCTGGTCTTGCCCTGTGTGGCTGTCTGTGGGTTGGGCTTGGGGGCTGGTGGGGCCGGGGCCTCAGTGATGTGGCCTTCAGGGGCCAGGGAGAGGGTTAGGGTGGGCAGCAGGGCTGGAGGGTCACACAGCAACACCTCCATCTGTTCCTCCTGCTCCACGGACCAATTCTCACCATCTGATTCTAATAGAAAGAGACACGACACATCAGCATCAGCACGGTCACTTAGATACGCTGCGTACTGTTTGTGTCTTGTGTGGCCCTGAACGTACTAAAGCACATAGCTCCACATATCTCTGTATTGCCACCCTCGTTTGTTATAGATACCACAGATATCCTGCACATTACAGTATGGCATGTAATCTACAACTGTCACTGAGGCCCAAAAACCCTCCCCTCTGTCCTCCTCCTCTCACCTGCATCGCTCCCCTGCTCCCCAGGCAGATGTGAGACGGGCGACTGGGGCCGGGAGTCACCACACAGGGAGTAGGAGTGCTCCGCCTGGATGTGGGGTGGCAGCGGGGAAGACGGGGTGAAATCATCCCCCTCGTCCATGGCCTCTCCTTCCCGGCCGGACAGGAAGGGGTCGCTCAGCAGCTGGCCCAGCAAAGCATCCTGGGAGAAGTCATCCAGGAGGTCTGTGAAGTGCTGTTAGAGGGCGAGAGAGAGAGCGAGAGATGGACGTTCATGATAGATTGATAAAAGACATATAAGAAACACAGACTTGAGGCTGATCACAGGCATGATACCATCTAGTCATCACACTGTCTAGTATCAACACCATATACCATGTCATTATTATATCATATGTCTGTAGCTAATTTGTAATAACTGCATATGAAGCTCTTTAATGTCTATCAGCACTTGCCTTTGAGGAAAAGCCCCACAGGCCAGCAACAAACAGCCAATCATAGAGCTGTAAAATCCCCTCTCCTCCTGTGACAATAGAGGCTGATATCGCTCCCACCAATCAGAGCGGCCGTATCTCATCCTCCCATCTCTCAATGTGGTGAGACGTTTTGACTTTTGAGTACAGGCCAAGACTGACAGCCACCTTCTCCACTTCTTCTCCTTTCTCTCCCCCCCCCCCCATCCTACCCTCAGAACATTCCTCCATGCACATTCCTTCCCATCTTCCTTTATTGATGTGACCCCCAAAAAAAGTCTAATTTCTCATCACTGCTTGGGACAGGCTAGGACAGGCCTCTCAACCTCTGCGCTGTTCAGGCGCTTCAATGTTCCTTCCCCTCTCTGCCCTCTGCTTTTTAGATGCCCTACCTCTATATGTCATCACGAAGACCTTCGGGTCAAAGAAGTCAACTCAATAAACTGTGGGAGCATTCAACGTGTGTGACAGCACTGTGCCCTGCACTTGGAAGTCATGATCAGATGGGTGTATACTATTTAACTCTCTGTACCTCTTTCTGCTTTTTAGGTTATGTACTTCTCTACCTCTCTTTAACATGACCAAACTAACAACGCCTATCAGCCAGCAGGAACGGTAATAATGGCCGGGTTAGGCCATATTATTTGTGGTTAATAGCTACATTGAAAGGGCGCGCAGCAACAGTAGTTCATCATGTCTTCTGTGAGGCAGTGGAGGACAGGGACAATACAGTATATAGCCTAGACTGTTGAATAGAAGACATAGTCGCCCGTTCGCGAACACAAAAAACGTGCGTTCGGTTGGTTTCACGCAATGATGTACAGTGCCTTTGGAAAGCATTCCGGACACTTTACTTAGACCACTTCTTCGTTACGTTACAGCCGTATTCTAAAACGGATTCAATAAAAACGTTTCAAATTCAGCCATCTTCATACAGTACCCCATAATGACAAAGCGAAAACAGGTTTTGAGAAATGTTTGCAATTTTTTTTTGAAGAAGAAACAGAAATATCTTATTTACATAATATTGAGACCCTTTTCCGTTTCCAATGATCATCCTTGACATGTTTGTACAGCTTGATTGGAGTCCACCTGTGGTACATTTAATTGATAGGACATGATTTAGAAAGGCAAACACCTGTCTATATAAGGTCCCTCAGTTGACAGTGATGTCCGAGCAAAAACCAAGCCATGAGGTCGAAGGAATTGTCCATAGAGCTCCGAGACAAGATTGTGTCGAGGCACGGATCTGGGGAAGGGTCCCAAAAAATGTCAGTAGCATTGAAGGTCCCCAAGAACACAGTGGCCTCCATCATTGTTCAATGGAAGAAGTTTGGAACCACCAAGACTCTTCCTAGAGCCCTCCACCAATCAGGCCTTTATGGCAGAGTGGCCAGACAGAAGCCACTCCTCAGTAAAAGGCACATGACAGCCTGCTTGGAGTTTGCCAAAAGGAACCTAAAGACTCTCAGACCATGAAAAACAAGATTCTCTGGTCTGTTGAAACCATGATTGAACTCTTTGGCCTGAATTCCAAGCGTCATGTCTGGAGGAAGCCTGACACCATCCCTACAGTGAAGCATGGCGGTGGCAACAGTACAGAGAGATCCTTGATGAAAACTTGCTCCAGAGCGCTCAGGACCTCAGACTGGGACGAAGGTTCACCTTCCAACAGGACAATGACCCTAAGCACACAGGCAAGACAACACAGGAATGACTTTCGGGACAAGTCTCTGAATGCCCTTGAGTGGCCCATCCAGAGCCCGGACTTGAACCCGATCGAATATCTCTGGAGAGACCAGAAAATAGCTGCACAGCAACGCTCCCTATCCAACCAGACAGCGATTGAGAGGATCTACAGAGAAGAATGGGAGAGACTCCACAAATACAGATGTGCCAACCTTGTAGCGTCATACCCAAGAAGACTCGAGGCTGTAATCGCTTCCAAAGGTGCTTCAACAAAGTACTGAGTCAAGGGTCTGAATAAATGTTATATTTATGGGGTATTGTGTGTAGATTTATGTGGGGGATTTTTTTTTTAAATACATTTTAGAATAAGGCTGCAACCTAACAAAATGTGGAAAAAGTCAAGTGGTCTGAATACTTCCCGAAGTCAATGTATATAAACCCCGAATTGCTGATGCTATACATTGGCCATTGAAAGGCTTTGAAGCCACCGGTTAGCCATATTGTCACTCCCTAGTAGGAGCAGTCTTCCATGGAAATGAATGGAATTCTACAGTATTTCCAAAACACGTTTCAAGGACAAAATTGCATGTCTTTAAGTATTTTTCTGTGTGTAGTTGGGACAGTAACATTATTATGAATTTGTATATTTAGTGCACATTATATACAATTTAAAAGTTCGCATTTAGGCGTCTGCAATATAATAAATGTGGCTGAAATGAATGTAGACAATGCATTTCTATACCTTCCAAAATATTAACACAGCACCCCCTATCAGTCATCTAGTGTATATATAAATCCTTGATTTCACTGCCACCGCACGCCCAATTCTGGTGAGTTCAATGCTTAATTTGGTTTCTCTCTTTACTGAGGCCTTGGGGTGTACTCAACCTTTAACAACTAAACAGAACGAAAAGGGGTGGGACCTACCTGAATTTGTCCAATAGAAACTCTTGTTTTTGGTGCAAAACCTTTCCCGTTTGGAGTAAACGGGTTTCTGTTACAAAACGTTTTGCAACAGATTAAATGTTTTGCAACAGAATCGGCGTAATGAATAGGCCTACACCCCTGGTTAGAGCACTAACTAGGTTCTGATGCAAAGTATGGCGTTATTCTAGAGTTCAGCACTGATATTTCCCCGAATTTAACCAGTGGTGGGATGACTAGGATCATTTTATCGTCCCTGCTCTTTCTGGCGTACAGTCTCTGTCATTGAGAATGTCAACTATTTTTGAATCAGACCGCTGGATGGATTACAAGTAACAGAGTTCTGTGTTCTGGACTTGTATTGAACTGCATTACTGATGTGGGATTTTAATTCGAGCCAGTTTGCTATAGCAGGAAAATAATCCTTCAGAAACAGGAAATGTGGATTATAATTCATGGACATTTTTGTCGGGATTGATACATTTTTCGTGAGAGAAATTGAAGTCTTTCCTTTTAAAGTGGAAATGACAATCTTCAGAAGCCTTTTTAAACCTAAAATACACAATACGTTTTGAACTTCCTGTATTTCTGGAAAGTTCTCCTGCAACAGCGTGATCAAATGAAGACCCTACATCTGTGAGCGTCAGGAAACCTTATAGTGTAGCCTATATCTTCATACTCTCCCATCCTATACCCCGACTACTACATACTGTATCTCCATAGACATACACTACCGTTCAAAAGTTTGGGGTCACTTAGACATTTCGTTGTTTTTGAAAGAAAAGCACATTTTTAGTCCATTCAAATAACATCAAATTGATCAGAAATACAGTGTAGACATTGTTAATGTTGTAAATGACTGTTGTAGCTGGAAACAGCAGATTGTTTATGGAATATCTACATAGCCGTACAGAGGCCCATTATCAGAAACCATCACTCCTGTGTTCCAATGGCACGTTGTGTTAGCTAATCCAAGTTTATCATTTTAAAAGGATAATTGATCATTAGAAAACCCTTTTGCAATTATGTTAGCACAGCTGAAGACACTTGTTCTGATTAAAGAAGCAATAAAACTGTCCTTCTTTAGACTAGTTGAGAATCTGGAGCATTTGTGGGTTCGATTACAGGCTTAAAAAGACCTTGCTTTGTTTCTGGCCATTTTGAGCTTGTAACCGAACCCACAAATGCTGATGCTCCAGGTTCTCAACTAGTCTAAAGGAGGCCAGTTTTATTGCTTCTTTAATCAGAACAACAGTTTTCAGCTGTGCTAACATAATTGCAAAAGGGTTTTCTAATGATCACTTTGATGTTATTTTAATAGACAAAAAAAAATAATTTAAAAAACAAGGACATTTCTAAGTGACCCCAAACTTTTGAACGGTAGTGTATAATGTCTGCGTGTGTGTGTGTGTGTGTGTGTGTGTGTGTGTGTGTGTGTGTGTGTGTGTGTGTGTGTGTGTGTCAGAGAGTGGGGTGATGTTGTACAGTAGGGAACAGTGTTACTGTAGAGCTGAGGGAAAGGGTGTTTCAATGTGTTGCTCATTAACAAAGATCCACAGAGACAACACCCTCCTTATGAAACAAAGGCCTTTTCACTCACAAAATAAAGGCAACCTCGACAACTTCCACAGCTGCTTAGATAGAAAACAGCAGTCTTTAACTTCCTGTTGAAAACTAAGAAGAAGAAAACCCGGCATTTAAAGTATGCACATCATTAAAACGAATAGGCCTACAGATTTCACAGTAATGCTAAGAAGCATTACTCCATAGGATTTGGAGCCAACTGTTCAGGTTGTATTGCAGTATCCTGGAAACCACTTGAGTAAGCCAAACAGTTACGTTAATGACCTGATTCCACCAAAAAATCAGTTCCCTGAAAGTGCATGCATAACTAATAACCTTCACCTGCTCTACACTACAGTTCTGTCTCCGGGCAGAACTCACAGACCTGAGCCAATAGGAGTATTAGTCAGACAGGGCCTGTCTCTAAACTGCTACAGCAGGGGATAGGAAGCATCTGGAGAACGTGTCTTGCTAGCATCTCAGGGAGTGGGCAGAGAAAACACTTCATGGATATCATCTAGTTGGAAAACAGAGAGCAACATTCAGGGGAAAAGGGTGGAATGGCAAATAGGAAAAGAGAAGACAGCAGGCGGAAAAAGTGATGAACACCCTGGAGAATGTGAAAGGAGTAAGAAGGAGAGGGGGACAGACAGAGAGACAGAGAGACAGAGAGACATAGAGAGAGACATAGAGAGAGAGAGAGAGAGAGAGAGAGAGAGAGAGAGAGAGAGAGAGAGAGAAAGAAAGAAAGAAAGAAAGAAAGAAAGAAAGAAAGAAAGAAAGAAAGAAAGAAAGAAAGAAAGAAAGAAAGAAAGAAAGAGGGAGCACAAGGAGAAAGGGAGTGCGAGGAGACAAGGGTGGAGATGGCAGGAAGCCAGGCATGTGGGTTCAATTACAGTCTGATTCAGGCCAAGACAGAGAGAGAGAGAGAGCGCAAGAGAGAGAGAGAGCGAGAGCAAGAGAGAGAGAAAGGGAGGCTGAGGGAGTGAGACAAAACTGACCACTCGCCATTGAAATGTTCTTTCCACTCTTTTCCCACTTGTAACATTTTCTACATGTCCGGCTGGAAGGGAACTCAACACAAATGCTAGTCTGTCCAGAGGGCCAACCCCAGTAGAGTCAGAGTGACCTCTTTAACCGACTCTTACACACTAAACATCCAGTTACATACCGAGTTATACACTAGTCAATTCCCTATTTGGCTCTATATACTCTAAAACACCATAGGAAACACTCAGTCCTGTACACATGATTTAAATAGTACACAAACAACTCCAACTCTCCGTAAGGAGTTATGTGGGTATATAAGCAGTAGGAATTCAGATCCTTTCAGGCATGCCTCTCTGCAATCCTCTAACAGGCCTGGTGTGTTTAGTCAGTATGTTTATACTAACACACACACACACACACAAAATGGGCCTCGTGTTAACTGTGTTTAAAAAGTGTCTCGCCCTGCATCTGGCCTGTGCTTTTGGGTAGGGGAGAAGAGAGATGGTTAGAGAGGGGGAAGGGGAGGGGAAAAGAGAGGAGAGAGAAGGAGAGACAAGTTGGAAGAGAGGTGAGGGGAGAGGAGAGAGAGGGGTGAGGGGAGAGGAGAGAGAGGGGTGAGGAGAGAGGAGAAAGGACTGCTGGCTACGTCACACCGAATCACTAACCAACAGACAACAATTTACAATTTACACTGACGCTCACGTCTCCGAGCAACAGAACATCCGTCCCCAGCGATTGTCACACAGGAAACTCTGGACCCTTACCAGGACGACCACTGACAGACACACCCCTATCTATCATGTTTGTCCCTTGTCGTCATGTGTTGTGTGACAGTTATGGTTTGGTGAGATAATGATTGTGATAGTGATTATGGTGAGAAAACTGTTGGGTGTTGACTAGCTTTAGAAGAGGAGGAGGAAGAAGAGGAGGAGACGGGAGGAGAGGAATTGATCTCTGGCAGTCTTCTATGGTGTTGGAGGTCTCTAGGGAGAGGTTAGACTCTGTGGAGGCCTACTGAACCACAACCCTCTCCCTCTCTGTCATTACCTTGGCTATTCAGGGACATAAAATGGAGGAGGGGGCTGGGGCGGTGGGGTTGTGGTGGTGTGTGAGGCCTAGGCGTGCAGGGGGATGTGGGTCATTGGGTTGGGCTCCCTCTGGTCCAGAGGTGCTACTGTTGCTCCTGATGGGAGAGAATGAGTCTTTGTCTCAGGAGTGGCACGGTGGGACCTGGGGTGGGGGTGAGGGAGTGGGGGTGAGGGATGGGTGAGGTAATGAGGTGTTGTTAGGGGTGTTTGGGTGAGGGGCTGTAACCTAACTCTCTGACTCCATCTCCAACAGGTAGACGGACGGTTTCTGCACAACCACATACCCACACGACAGAGTAGGGCCTACGGGGCGACTGTTGGATTACAGGCAACATCCGCACCGAGCTAAAGGCTAGAGCTGCCGCTTTCAAGGAGCACGACTCTAATCCGGACGGTTAGAAGAAATCCTGCTATGCACTCAGACGAATCATCAAACAGGCAAAGCTTCAATACAGGACTAAGATTGAATCCTACAACACCGGCTCTGAAATTGACTACAAAAGAGAAACCCAGCCGCGAGCTGCCCTATGACGCGAGCCTACCAGACGAGCTGAATGCCTTTTATGCTCGCTTCGAGGCAAGCAACACTGAAGCATGCATGAGAGCACCAGCTGTTCCAGATGACTGTTTCCGGATGACTGATTATGTACATTGACCCCCCTTTACTTTTACACTGCTGCTACCTGCAGTTTATTATCTATGCATAGTCACTTTACCGCTACCTAAACTCAGCAACAACAAAAAACGTCCTCTCACTGTCAACTGCGTTTATTTCAGCAAACTTAACATGTGTAAAGATTTGTATTAACATAACAAGATTCAACAACTGAGACATAAACTGAACAAGTTCCACAGACATGTGACTAACAGAAATTGAATAATGTGTCCCTGAACAAGGGGGGTCAAAATCAAAAGTAACAGTCAGTATCTGGTGTGGCCACCAGCTGCGAGATGTTACCCCACTCTTCCACCAAGGCACCTGCAGGTTCCCGGACATTTCTGGGGGGAATGACCCTAGCCCTCACCCTCCGATCCAACAAATCCCAGACGTGCTCAATGGGATTGAGATCCAGGCTCTTCGCTGGCCATGGCAGAACACTGACATTCCTGTCTTGCAGGAAATCACGCACAGAACGAGCAGTATGGCTGGTGGCATTGTCATGCTGGAGGGTCATGTCAGGATGAGCCTGCAGGAAGGGTGAGATTGCCTGCAATGACAACAAGCTCAGTCCGATGATGCTGTGACACACCGCCCCAGACCATGATGCTCCACCTCCAAATCGATCCCGCTCCAGAGTACAGGCCTCGGTGTAACACTCGTTCCTTCGACGATAAACGTGAATCCGACCATCACCCCCGGTGAAACAAAACCGCGACTCGTCAGTGAAGAGCACTTTTTGCCAGTCCTGTCTGGTTTGTGCCCATAGGCAACGTTGTTGCCGGTGATGTCTGGTGGGGACCTGCCTTACAACGACCGTTCCACAGGTGCAAGTTCATTAATTGTTTATGGTTCATTGAACAAGCATGGGAAACAGTGTTTAAACCCTTTACAATGGAGATCAGTGAAGTTATTTGGATTTTTATGAATTATCTTTGAAAGACAGGGTCCTGGAAAAGGGACGTTTCTTTTTTTGCTGAGTTTGTATGTACAAATTAGCTCAACTAACCTGTAAGCCTGCACATTGACTCAGTACCGGTATATAACCTCGTTATTGTTATTTTACTTTTTATTTTATTTAATAAACATTTTCTTAACTCTATTTCTTGAACTGCATTTTTGGCTAAGGGCTTGTAAGTCAGCATTTCATGTTAAGGTCTACTACACCTGTTGTATTCGGTGTATGTGACAAATACAATTTGATTTGATTGAAGTCGAGAGGGATGAGAAGGGTTTGAAATCATTTTTGTGTTGTTCTGTAATTGCTGACCCTCCAGGGCATAAATGTGTGTGTGTTTGTGTGTGTTTAGTGTGCTTCGGCAAAGAGAGGAAGTTGGTTAAGCATGGGGGAAGGGAAGAGGCAGAATTGATGACGCAATACCCTCCCCTGAAAAAAACAGATGTGCACCAAAAGAGAGAGGAAGAAATTACACTCTCTCTCACACACATACACACACACACACACACACACACACACACACACACACACACACACACACACACACATATATATATATAAAACCATGTCTGTGTGTGTGTGTGCTTCGGCAAAGAGAGGAAGTTGGTTATTAGGCTGTACCTAATGACACACACACACACACACACACACACACACACACACACACACACACACACACACACACACACACACACACACACACACACACACACACACACACACACACACACACACACACACACACACATGTGCATTTCCCTTGGATCCCTTCCATGTGCAACCTAGTCATGTAGCATTAGTCATTGCATCACAGCCAGCACGTCCCTCCTAACTCTAACCCCGAAGACTGATGGAGGCAGGACAGAGTGTCTTCAACAGATGATCAACTCAAAACAACTATGATAAAGACTGAGGCCCTGTTCTGACTGTTGTGGTTGGCTGATATTGGTGTTATTCCCGGCAGGAATGAACACATACCAGGCCTGGAGCTCCAGCTGCGTCTGAGGTTTATAACGAGCTGACGGCAGGACAGAGGCCCAGAAACAGGGCTCAGACTGGGGGTTTAGTGGGGTTTCAGACTGGGGGGGGGGCTGGGACTGAAGGGACCAACTGAAGCCAGGGTTGTGTTCCTGTCCTTTGGACCAATGCAATGCCACGATCCAATCCCATGGTCATGCTCCACAGAAGTTTTTTAAACGGAACACTGAACCATTCATTTCAACCAAACACGACCGCTATGTGACCCAGTTCTCCCCCTCTGGGCAGGGTGAAGGGTTAGGGGTCAGAATGACCGATGAGACCCACTGATTGGATAGGATTAGGTGGAGGAGTGGGGGAGGGGGTTGTCTGTAATTCCAGGATACTACTACCAGTGGGTGTGACGTTAAACCAGTGTGATGTGTTGACTCTCCACACACTGTGTGTTTCAGAAGATAATCACTAGAAGCAGTCGTGTGAACTGAGAAGGAAACTACTGCATGACAAAGGACATGGCTAAATTACATTACTGAAGGGTACATTGACAACACAGGCGGCTGGTGGCACCTTCATTGAAATGATGGAATGGAATTAATGGAATCAAACACGTGGCTTCCATGTGTTTGATACCAATCTATTTTATTGGATTTATTTTATTTCACCTTTATTTAACCAGGTAGACAAGTTCTCATTTACAATTGCGACCTGGCCAAGACAAAGCAAAGCAGTTCGACACATACAACAACACAGAGTTACACATGGAGTAAAACAAACATACAGTCAATAATACAGTAGAAAAATAAGTCTATATACAATGTGAGCAAGTGAGGTGAGATAAGGGAGGTAAAGGCAAAAAAAGGCCATGGTGGCAAAGTAAATACAATATAGCAAGTAAAACACTGGAATGGTAGATTTGCAGTAGAAGAATGTGCAAAGTAGAGATAGAAATAATGGGGTGCAAAGGAGCAAAATAAATAAATAAATACAGTAGGGGATGTGGTAGTTGTTTGGGCTAAATTATAGATGGGCTATGTACAGGTGCAGTAAGCACCAGCTGTCAGTACAGGTGCTGCTCTGACAGCTGGTGCTTAAAGCTAGTGAGGGAAATAAGTGTTTCCAGTTTCAGAGATTTTTGTAGTTCGTTCCAGTCATTGGCAGCAGAGAACTGGAAGGAGAGGCGGCCAAAGGTTTTTGGTTTTGAGGATGACCAGAGATATACCTGCTGGAGCGCGTGCTACAGGTGGGTGATGCTATGGTGACCAGCGAGCTTAGATAAGGGGGAACTTTACCTAGCAGGGTCGTGTAGATGACATGGAGCCAGTGGGTTTGGCGATGAGTATGAAGCGAGGGCCAGCCAACGAGAGCGTACAGGTCACAGTGGTGGGTAGTATATGGGGCTTTGGTGACAAAACGGATTGCACTGTGATAGACTGCATCCAATTTATTGAGTAGATTGTTGGAGGCTATTTTGTAAATGACATCGCCGAAGTCGAGGATTGGTAGGATGATCCGTTTTACAAGGGTATGTTTGGCAGCATGAGTGAAGGAGGCTTTGTTGCGAAATAGGAAGTCAATTCTAGATTTAACTTTGGATTGGAGATGTTTGATGTGGGTCTGGAAGGAGAGTTTACAGTCTAACCAGACACCTAGGTATTTGTAGTTGTCTATTCACTCCATTCCAAAATGTATTATGATCAGTCCTCCTCTCACCGCCTCCTGTGAGTGACACCCTATTGCCCATATAGTGCACTACTTTGAAAAGCAATTCACTTTATGGGAAAGTGTGTATCCTATGTGGTTGAGGAGGGCAGTTGGATCTGGAAAAGAAGACTTTAAAAACTAGCCTAAAAAATGTGGATGAAAGTAGTGAGAATATATATTTGTTGGTGATGAATTTCTGATCGTCTTAATGACTGACCGTTGAGCTCGTGAGTTGAACATCCTCGGGGTCAGAGTTCAGACAGTGACTCAGCGTGTTATCAGACACACACACCCTTGACAGTCAGACTAAGCAGCAGGATCTGAAATGGAAAGAGGGAGGGAGGGAGGGAGGGAGGGAGGGAGGGAGGGAGGGAGGGAGGGAGGGAGGGAGGGAGGGAGATGACTAGTGTCTGGAAAACTATCTCCCTCTCTCTTTCTCTTCCCGCCTCCCATGGTTTCCTACCAAGGCAGCTTAATTGAGTCCAGAACTCACACACCCCGCTTCAGTGACATTTCACTTTTTCCAGGCCTGCTCTGACACAGTGACTCTGCAGTCACTCTGCCCATTTACATTACATTTAAGTCATTTACGTAGAATGTATGCACACATGACTGTAAGTCGCTTTGGATAAAAGCGTCTGCTAAATGGCATATATATATATATATATATATATTTAGCAGACGCTCTTATCCAGAGCGACTTACAAATTGGTGCATTCACCTTATGACATCCAGTAGAACAGTCACTTTACAATAGTGCATCTAAATCTTAAAGGGGGGTGAGAAGGATTACTTATCCTATCCTAGGTATTCCTTAAAGAGGTGGGGTTTCAGGTGTCTCCACTGACGTCCTTCAACTGTTGATCAAGCGTTCTCTCTGTGTGAGTGTAGTGGGTTTGGTTCAATTGAGTCACAGTCCACTTCAACATAAAGGGCGTCCAGTGAAAGGCTTTACAAGCCTGCTGAGGGAAACAACTTGTTCAACCAGGCATTTATTAAGTTATTCTGAAAGCACTCAATTACATGTCTCTCTGAATAACATTGTCTAATAGGAAAATGATGTCAACGTTAAAAAAAAATGCAGGGAGAGAGAGGCATCAGAGAGGTGAAGGAGCTGTGTTTAGACTATGGGGCAGGAGCAGGCATGTTCATCCTTGACTGTCCCTTCCCCCACCCTCCCTCGAGGGTCGAGAGGAGGAAAAGGAGGAAGGATAGAGGAAGCAGTACGTTAAAGGGTTAAAAAGTGAGCGGGTGAAAGAGATGGAAGGGACGGAGGGCATGGAGTTAAAACTTATGGACAGGAAATGGGTTCTAGGTGAGAAAACACAAACCACTGAGCCCTGATAAAATGTCTGCCGCTCTCCTAAACAGCTTCGTCGGTGAATGTAGGGCTACACAGATATCAGTGGTAAGGTGACACAGAGAGCAGGGAAATATGAGTACAGAGAGTCACTGGATCGTGTTGTAGAACTCTGATTACTAGGCCAAACTATATCCTTACTAGGCTACTGTAGATTTGGCTCCTATCCCCGTTTAGGGCTGGGACACCATGCCCTACTCTAAAAAGAAACATAGCCAACACCCGGTACACACACACACACACACACACACACAGTACCAGTTAACAGCTAACCGGGGCCTCAAGCAAGGGAAAGAAAGGGTGAGTGTAAATGTAGCTGTGCTGTAGAGCGTGGAGGCTAGCTGCTGTGGGTTCGGAGTAATGATCCCTCTCACACACACTAATTACAACCCTACAGCAACTACGAAGGTTCGGCTTCAGAACAGAAGAAAAGCTCAACGGAGTGTGGAGGAAGACTTCACAGTGGGAGGGGTTGGAGACACCCTGGTCAAGAGTAGTGCACTAGAAAAGGAAAAGGGTGCCATTTCCAAAGCAGACATGGTTATAGAGCAGCCATTGCCGTGGTTACGTGACAGGATGTTGAGCATGGTACAGGTAGGTACCTTCCAGTGTCAAAGATGGTTTCCCTTCAATAAGGATTGATGAAGTATGAGGAAGAGGCACGCAACACAACACCATAAGCCAGGAAGTAGAAGACCACTCATTTTTCAGAGGTTATCTTTCCAATCTGTTATTGTTATTGTTTGAGTATTGCAAATGTTTCCTTTTGTCTAAAGAACCAGAATATCAAGTACAGCACCTCACCCTTGAGCTTATTTAAGTGATAACGCCGGGGAAGCCGGTTTTTGGAGGACATATTGGCACGGGTGTTGTTAGGCCCGAGACGAAGTCGAACCGGGTCAATATGTCCTCCAAACCCCGGCTTCCCGGGCGTTATCACATTTATACAACGGGTTACCAGCATATTCAAATAATGATTGACATATTTATATTATAAAGGTTATTTTGATTAATTTATTCATACTTTTTCGTCCTTCCACAAGATATAGTCCCGACACAAATCTAAGGTTGCTACCCGAGCCGGCTGGTCGTTCATTCTGTTGGTTCGGTTACCAGAGACGCGACCCAGTCGTTCACTCTTTTTGTTCTGTATCTATGGACTCGACCCAGTCGTTCATTCTAAATGTTCCATTGCCATACTGGCTGGCAACATTCTTATCCCATGCTTGCTAGCTAGCCAACTACGGCTAACTTACAGTCACGTCAAACAGTGCAGACAGAACAACAGCAAAGTAGCTGCATTTGTTAAGCTGTTTTTCTAGTGACATTTATTTGGATACACCCATAACAATGAGCTAATGAGGCACGATTTCACCTGGCAGAGAAAATGTGCTCTCTCGTCAGGACACGGTTCAGAGGAGCTAACCTACAACACAGCTAACACAATCACATCAAACTGAAACTGGAAAGACTGCAAACTAGCGCTGCACTTCGTTTCGTTTGACCTGTTTTCTATTGATAGTTCTTAGTTCTTCTTCTTCTTCAATCGAATGTTTGGACAAACCTACTCATTCAAGGGTTTTTCTTCATTTTTTACTATTTTCTACATTGTAGAATAATAGTGAAGAAATCACCACTATGAAATAACACATTTGGAATCATGTCGTAACAAAAAAAAAGTGTTTAACAAATTAAAATCTATTTTATATTTGAGATTCTTCAAAGTAGCCACCCTTCGCCTTGATGACAGCTTTGCACACGCTTGGCATTCTCTCAACCAGCTTCATGAGGTAGTCACCTGGAATGCTTTTCAATCAACAGGTGTGCCTTGTTAAAAAGTAATTTGTGAAATTAATTTTCTTCTTAATGCGTTTGAAATAAAGAAAAACCCTGGAATTAGTAGGTGTGTCCAATCTTTTGACTGGTACTATATATCCATAAAAATTATGCCGATTCATGATTTCGACTGGCTGAGAAAAGTTGCCTTCCTGTCTGTCTCACCCCGACACGTTCATTACGATGGGACATCTGGAAATCGAATTTGAATATTGAAACAATGGTGAAAATGTCGGAGAGACAGACCGTAAGGTTTATACAAATCTCTGCTGTTGAAAACAAAATGTTAGTCTAAAAGAAATGTGAGATAATGCCTAGATGCTTTTTATAGTGGAGATCAGGTTGATAAATTGCCTGGCTGGGCTGATGAGACAGCGGATTGCGCAGTCAGATGGAACAGAGTAAATAGGCATTTAGATTTAGCCGGTGGTAACTTGTGGAATAGATACTGGCTGGAATGCAGTTTTAACCAATCAGCATTCAGGATTAGAACCACCGGTTGTATAAAACAGAATAGCAACACGACATGAATGATACTGGATCTAAATATCTGCTGGAGAGGAATATGATTTGTTCCTGATGATCAAAGCACCTACATGCCTGGGAGGAATGACTGACAGTAATGACTGACAGTGACATGCAGTGGGAGGGAAGAAAGAGCTGTGGAATGACAGAAACACACCTACATATAAAACACAGGTGTAGGGCTGGAACAGGGACAAACAAATACTGCATACTTCAAAGCACATCATCATCACATACAAATCTGATTGATTGGCTGTCTAATATATGCAAAGGACACAGTACTTAACACACTCCCTTTCATGTGAATGTTTCTCACACACACACACACACACACACACACACACACACACACACACACACCACCAAATCAGTGCATGTCCCACGGAAATTATCCTCTCCTGAAATGAAGGAGTTGATATTGAATAGAATAGGGTTAGGGCAGTGAGTGAATGTGGCCTTGTATGTGAGTGTGTATGTGTGTGCTTGAATTCACACGTGTGCCGTGTGTGTGTGTGTCCCAGACTGTGACCCTCCCTCCCAGCAGACGTCACACAGACGGCCCTTTCAGCCTGGTGGAGAGAGAGAGAGAGAGAAAGGGGGGGGGTCTGTTATGACGGGCCACACAGGATCAGGCTGCCCTGCCCCAGTGGAGAACAGGCATCACTCTGTACACACACACACAGCATGAGAGAGCCCGCTCTGTTTGACTAGCCGTGTGTGCGTGCGTGCGTGTGCGCCCTTTCCTTCATAGGCATGTCCAACCGGCATATACAGTACTGAGAGAGAAAGAAAGAGGGCTCTATTAAAGTAAAACTGCCAACCGTACCCTCCACCTACCCCTCCTAATACACCTCTGAGCTGATTGATGTGCTGCACTGTATCATTATTTTCTGACCCTGCTGATCATTTATGAACATTTGAACATCTTGGCCATGTTCTGTTATAATCTCCACCCGGCACAGCCAGAAGAGGACTGGCCACCCCACATAGCCTGGTTCCTCTCTAGGTTTCTTCCTAGGTTCTGGCCTTTCTAGGGGGTTTTTCCTAGCCACTGTGCATCTAACCTGCATTGCTTGCTGGTTGAGGTTTTAGGCTGGGTTATCAGCTGATGTCAGAAGGGATTTTTCATTCAATTTGATTTGATTTGATATGTCCTCTGGCGACCAACTTTCTCAGAGAGAAAATATTTGCATGACACCACAGGGGAGGTTTCAGTAACCTGGGGTAGGATAACCAAACCTACAGGTCAGGGTGATCCTGTTGCCTCTGGTTCCGCTCCACAACACTCGGATCAGTTTAAACCAGTCGTAGCGTTTCCACTGAACACTCCTAGACATAATGGTTTATGAATATGTCCACGTGTTAATATACTACACAAGACACATCTAGAAAGTATTGTTACCAGTCAGACACATATGAGGTACAATCTGTCCACTCAGGCCTATCTCTGCTCCCTGGCCTCTCCTGTAGCTCTCACTCGTTCTAAATATGGACAGAACAAACACAGCGGCAGACGTGTTGGTTTTGGGCATACAGACGTTCTCCTGTGGGCCGGCCGGTGGCTTCAGATTTATCAATCTTAGACCTGGGACTTCCTGTCATCCAAGTGCCTAGGCAGGGTGAGCTGAACTAGCAGAGCTGTTAATGGACTTTCCCGAGCTAAATCACCGCTATGACCTCACTGACTCAGTCGTGATAGGCTCGTTCACCAAAGACGCCTTCTCTGTTCTCTTCAGCAGCTCTAACAGTACAGTCTGCGTGCTATCTAGAACCTAAAAGGGTTCTTCGGGAGTCCCCATAGGAGAACCCTTTGAAGAACCCTTTTTGGTTCCAGGTAGAAGCCTTCTGGTTCCAGGAAGAAACATTTTGGCTTCTACGTAGAACCCTTTCCACAGAGAGTACTACATGGAACCAAAAAGGGTTATCTTATGGGGACACCTGAAGAACCCTTTTGGAACCCACTTTTTCTAGGAGTGTAGCGACAAAACAATGTTCTCACCAGAGGTCTATCGCCACGGTCTGCACAATGGCTCGATCTGTCGCTCGACAGATTCAGGGACGAGACTCCACAGACAAGACAACTTTGGAATTTCATCATCAACACACACTGTGCCTTACAAGGCTGCAAAACAGCAATAAATACCCTTTGGTCCAACCCTTACAGAGAGAGAAGTGCAAGGCTGACAGTGTGATAGTTTCTGAGAGAGGACGCATAGTTAGCATATTTACTACTAATAAAGTCATAAAAAAGTGTAGAATGTAAGTTCCACAGTAGGGCTGTGAAAGAACGGTAGGGCTACAATCAGAACTGCACTTCAACTGCTCTCACACCACGAGGTACGCAGGAAAGTACACACAGGGATGGTAAATGACAGAGTATTATAAACCCATAGATTTAGGACTAGGATCCTAGGGAGTTCCTCCTTTGATCGTCACACAAGACTGCGACTTGATTAGTATATATAGAACGGTTGGTAAGCTGTAACGCAGAACATAAATGGTGTTTGTGCGTAGACGGGAGGAGATGAATCATGTGTGGAAAATGTATGATAGGAACAAAGCAATACTGCAGCTGTCTGATAATAGGCAGGCTAAACCACAGGATTTGACGATTAAGACAAAAAAAGCGGGCCCCAGGTGCATGACCACAAACAGCGACGTATTCTAGATGCTTGCGAAAAACCGGACTGCGAGCACTTCGTAAATATTTGGGCAGAGATTTTTTTCCCCTTGAGATCTCCTCTGTAAGCAAAAACCACATCAGTGTCTGTCATCAAGTCTGAATGAGCTTTTCTGCCAAAAGTCAGTCAAACTGACGTTCCTTTATATTGCCTTCACTACGGCAAGTGTCATGCTGTTGTTTCTCTAAGGACTGATCGGCCCTGGGTATATAAGACAAACATGTAATACAAATAACCGCTGTGTGTGACTGTCCTTCAGACTGACTATCTCCGAGCAGTCGTCTATGAAGAGCGGATGGGGTTTCTCTGAACGGGGTGTGAGTGGTGTGGAAAGGTCGTTGTGGAGAGGAGATGTGATGATGCCGCCTCAAAAAAAGACTAGCTGCGTTATCGTGTTGAGAAACAAGAGCTACGTAGACCTGCATGAGGCACGAGTAGCGAAGAGAGCATTGTGCAAATGGAATTAGTCCGGGATTGAGCTGACATCTGCGGCCTCCTCGAATGTGGCGCGTTGCCTTTAAAAGGGTGCAACTGCAGACAAGGCGTGATTGGATTGAATTCCAGCCTCGCGAATCCATAGAAGTAGAATGACATAAAAACGACTCATTCTATTTCGATGTAAAGCCCAGACGTCTGTTCAACGTCCAGTCTTGATAATGTTGATTCAACGTTGGTTTGTACCCAGTGGGAGGGAGTTGCAGAGAGATGTGCCCTTCTCCCTGATGGGAGATCCAGATGGGAGTCTCAAGAGTACACACACATACATACCAATCAGTACCAGGGGAGGTGAGAGCTCAGCTCTGCAGCTGAGAACAGTTTGCATTGTTGTGAGAAATGCCATGTCAACGAACCCCGGGGAGAGAAAGTGAGAGTGTGTGTGTGTGTGTGTGTGTGTGTGTGTGTGTGTGTGGGCTTCAAACCCAAGGAATGGAGGAGGGGGGCATGGACGACTTGAACAAAGACACTGCTCTGTTCTTGTGCCATCTGAGAATATCAACCTCTCCTCCACTCACACACACAGCCAGCTACTCACTCTCTCACACACACAGCCAGCTACTCACTCACACACACAGCCAGCTACTCACTCTCTCACACAGAGGTTGTACAGTTTCTTCTCACATGGCCTGTGGATTTACTATTCCCACAGGCGGCATGGATCTGCAGGTCTGTGGACACAGTTCCCTCTGCTGTGAGTTAATAACAATGGCTTTGCTGAGTTATGTTACAGTGCAATGTGCATGCTGGAGCTCGAGAACATTGGAACTGTGAAGGTATAGACGGCAGAAGGGTTGACTTGGTCCCGATACACAGAAATAAGACCAACATGGTGTGGGTTCACTGACGTTTTAAGATTCCAGCTAGTGTCCCTAATCTAGGGCATTGGCGGAAGAAGTAAGGAAATGTCGTCAGTCACACCAAATCTAGACAGTGGAGAAAGTCTCAGTTTAGTGTAAGTGTCTGGTTCCCATCCTCTGAGCCAGCTGGATCCATCATTATCCATCACCCCAAGCCAAATAACTGATAAATTAGCCCATCGACCGAGCTCACTCGTGTGGTGTCTAAGTAGGACAATAAATAGGCTAATCATAGTTTGCATTGAAAACAGCAGTGACTCAATTGAAAATCATATGATTAAAACATTTAAAAACGGATGAATTTGACGGATGGCATATATTCACTACCAGCCCAGTGAAACCTCGAGAACCTTGGTATGGTAATCAATAATAATAAAAGTGCTATTGACAAGTGTGGCAGTGCCATAACGGTCCGCAGTGTTTATCATATTTGCCTATCTGTAACTTACTGTGCTGTATAAGACATGTTCGTTTTCCCCAGGCTCCGACAGCTCACTGAGATTCCTATCCCAGTGTAAAAAGGACTCAGTACTGTCTAATATTTCCATCCTTGGCGATGCGACCGCTCTGATTCACAATGCGTCGTTAGATGAGGACAGTTCCCTTGATGATACTTTGCAGCGCAGATAGCAAATACACTCCTTCACCCACCTTGCAGCGATTCCAACCGCAGAATGTTACTTTTTACTCCGTCCACGCACAACTTCAGTGAAGAAACGTAGTTAAGTTGATGTCGCTACAACGACGTAATACACGCAGTAGTGCTGCCAACAAAACGGTTGTCCCCGAATGACAATATTTGAAAAAGGGTGAAGAATAGAGCAAGGCTGCCCCGTGTTGGGTATTGTTTATTTTCTTGGCACAGAGTTTGTATGGACTTTTTCTTCCTCGTATTCCTTGACGAAGTTTGCTACCCACGTCCAGAGCAGACCAGACAGGCAGGAATGCGGGTGGGGGCAGGGAGAAGAGTAGCGACATCTAATCAGACTAAAAACCCTACAGTGTTTGCATTTCATATGCGTAGGTTGTCTCACGATAAATGGCAACATACATTACAATGGATGTACATTTAGCGCAACACCTACAATGTATATGGAGACTGTTCGCATGAACACTTCGCAATAATTTCGGTCAGAAATTAATAGTGAATTTCACAACTGAGAAAGACCTGCTCCTGTCCATCTGCGTCAAAACCAATCAAACGAGTCCTTCTATTCAGACCGTCTGTGATTGAACAGGTTCCGCGACCAATCCAAAGGCTTTGAGCCCGAGTCTTTGATTGACAAGCGAATAAGCCAATTAAATAACATCAACGTTATTTTTTTGTAACAAATCAGAGAAAGACAAGAATTCTTCGTTCTTAAACACTGCCTCCCCGGAAATGCAAATCAACCAATCAAGTTAAAGCCTTAAAAAAAAGCGCTTGAATAGCCAATTTACTGCAATAACTTCAACCGCAACTCTAGAGTGGTCTGCCAAGGAACAGGTCAAAGAGGACATTCTGCGAAGAAACATGAAATTATTCCACTAATGTGTGGATATTGAAATGAAGAGAAAGGCAAAAGTTCTGGGGGGATTTTTTAAAATATTCTACATGATACATACAAGTACATTAAAACAACATGCGTACAACATTTGCCCAAACAGAATGGAGGTGAGAATCTGGTGTCTGGTTTCCGAAGGGAAAAAAACAACAACTTTAAAGTGGAATGAAACCGAAAATAAACAAATAGTTACAAGTTTCAAACTATCTTTGAAATAGAACAGAAAGACATGCTTAGAAGAAAACAGGTGGTATAACATTCAATATGAAACTGGCACAGTCATAGTTTTGGGTTCAGCCTTATGTCAGTCACACATCACCCATTTATTTTTTCTCATCTGTGATTTGGCTTCTCTGGGGAAACAAGTGTAAGTCCTCACCTTTAAGGCATGATCCTTTTCTTCCTGCATTGAACTGCAGTTCCATTAGTTGTACTCCACAAATAATACCACAAATGAGCGTAAACTAAGATTAGTAACAATTTTGGTGGCTAAAATACATACGTGTAACCACACGTTTAGGTATACCCTGGCACACTCAGAATGATAGAGTACTTTAATACTCATAAGCATGTTTTAGCATGGACAGTGCCATTGAGGACATTGACCATTTTGAAGTAGTCAATTGGATGGTACCTCCTATGGGTTAAGGAAGGATCACATAATTCAATCCAGGTCATCAGCCAATGAATTATACTCGTGAGCAAACATTCCATAACTGCAGGTTATCCCCAACCTTGGGTTTATACCTGTTCCAACAACACACCCTAGGTGGCAGTACAAACCCTTTGAGTTTGTTTACCAACTCAGAAGTAGTAGAAGAAAATTGACTACTTCAAAATAGAGATGGACTCAATAGAGATGGACTCAATGGAGCTGCCCGTGCACTCACCGACAAGGGACAGATAGTCCTCTATCATTCTTTCATTCTTTACAGTCAGCGAGGTTTTACTCTGTTCTGTCCATTTAGATAGCAGGCACACCTCCAACAGTCAGTTGATATATAGACACTAGAGTAGCTACACAGAAAGAGCTTCAGTCTTCCTCCTAGATGAAGAGTGCCACTTCCTTCATTGGTCCCTCCCTCGAATGTTGTCGCTTAAGAATACAATGTTGTCTGTAGAAGGGAAAATAATCACATTTTTTAATTGTTATGAAAATATAAAATGTCTGAATGTGAAATGTGTCTGAGTGGGTGTTCCCCTCACTCACCTGCAATGATGGTGGTAGCCTGGCGTCTGACGTTGTTCTTGTCTACGTACTCCCCGTAATCCAACTTCCCCTCCACCAGAACCCTCGACCTAGAGCGGGGGCACACAGACCCAAGGAATGTGTTACTGATATAACGTTTTCTGCAGATTGTCATAAGACCAGTTATCACCTGTGTGTTTACGGCAAAGACACTTCTAAGTAGATAAGACGGAAAAATATTTACTTATCAGGGTCCTAGTCCCCAGAAAAACAGAAACAGCCTGAGAAATTGACAACCCACCGTATACAGGGTGACACAGAGTGAAGAACATACCCTTTCTTGACATGCTGGTAGGCCACATCCCTCAGACCAGGCTTGAAGATTGACACACGATGCCACGTCGTCTTCTGGCTGACATCTCCTGCGGGAGACGTCTCTACGTCCCCGGAGCGCCACATCTCGTTGGTTGCCATGGAGAAAATGGTGACGGGGTTCCGTCCCTCCACCTGTCTCATGACAGGGTCCTGCCCCACGCGGCCCAGCAGTTGGACACGGTTAATCGCTGTGGGGTGGAGGAGGGGGTGCACACATGTCAAAGCCACAGGGGAAGACATTAAGGAGTGCACACGTCAAAGCTATGGGGGAAGAAAGAGGAGCGGACAGACATCAGCTGGTCTGGATTGTTTGTGATCAATAGAGGAGAAACCTGAGAAAGTGCCCTGACAGTCTATACTCACATCTCTCCAGGATCAGGCTGGTGTCTGTAGACTGGTGTCTAACCAGCTGTCTGAAAACCTGCAAGGAAGAGGCATAAAGACGCATTACACTACAATCAGCCAAGGAGTCACAGCCACAAAAGTACAGTAGAGTTGCGATTCAGGGGGAACAGCTGGAGTAGGTGTGTTGCACACTTACCTGTGCTGCTCCGTTTCTCAACATCCCCTCTGTTTGCTGGACGTACTTTATGGCAGTAAAGTGGACAGACAGACTGTAAGAAAGAGTATCAAATTGACTTCCTCTCAAGATGAGGATTAGTTAGAGCTTTAATCCTGACTAACAGCCAGCAAGTTACATGGACACAATTGTCTTTATTCTATAGTCACACCTGTCATATCTGGGTAGCTGTCCCAGTGGGTAACGTTATCTAGATATAGTATCATTATTCAAATACCTAAATCTAAGATAATAATAGTAACGTTAGCCTACCGCCTGCTGCTTGAACTATGTCTAGTGTGGGTAGCTAGCTACATGGTCTCCACAAAGATCATTTGTATCGCATTATAACCATGTGTAAATGGCTTGCTAACGCTACATTGTAATCTCTACTACTGATGTTACGGTCATGCCCCTCCAGCTCGCTACATTAGTTGCAATGAGAGTGAATAGATAGCTACTAATAGGGAAGAGACATGAACTGCCGTAAAAAGTAGACTTGTCCCACAAATTTTTAGCATGCTTGTTGTTTATCATTATATCTATCTAAGGATATACAGAAAGTTCATTCAACTTACATGATGCAGAAACCGAAATCCTCAGTCCATGCCGCTTCCGGTCCGTCACTAATATAGGTCCGTGGATCATTGTAGAAAGCAATAGAGTGTTCCGCTCATACTTGGGGCTGGATCAAATACTTTCAAATGACCATTTTTAAGTTGATGATGAAGAATTATATATGTGGGGGACATTACATAACCTGTAGGTTTTATTTCCAAATAGTATGGATGTTGTCTCCCGCGAAGCTGCGCGAAACAAGATATGAACAATAGAGCTGGTAGTATCTTTATTTTAGGTCATTTAACAAGGTTGAGTTCTAGAAAACCTTTGGTTACAATCCTTCGCTCACAGAGAATACTCAGATGATGATATACAATAAAATCTAAATAAATGCATACAATTCTGAATCAAAACAAATAGATAATGTCTCTAAGTAAATACTGAACACAGGGTCTTACAAATCAGTAGGCCTTTATAATTTACTACAGTAATAAGGTACATCTTTGGAACATGCCTTTTGCTCAACAAGTGGCATTTTTATTAATTTCTAGTGTAAGCTGAATATCCTAGAAAGTGAATTATGCAGTACCTTGATTACATTCATTCATTTTTATTACAACCAATCTGACCATTCTGACTGCCATTACATGACAGTTAACCTGAGAACAAGGCCATGTGTAGGAGAGAAGAGAAGAGAGAGATGCCTCGCATCGTATTTATCTCCACCTCTCTCAGGTGTAAAGGGAAACTTCTAAGGTCCTTCAGAAAGAACACACCACTCAGACAAAGGCACACCTTCCCAGAGCAATGTCCTGTCCCTATGTTATGTGAGAGAGTTTGATAGAGTATATGTCCAATTGACCATCGTCTGTGACCCAAATCGTCCTCCAACGACCCAAATTAAGAAGAAATGTGATTGTAGCTGTATTCTCATATCTCACTACCCACATCTCACATGCACAGGGCCCACTTTGGGTCCCGACCCATAGTTTAAGAAACCCGGATATACAGTATACTTCTAAAAAATATATGACATTAAGTACATCTGTCTATGAATCGAGGAAATTCATGTAGTGTATGTGGTCAGAACTTCTGTATGATAAGTCCCAGCAGTTGAGAGACGAGGCGTAGAGCAGGCTGGCTGATGGGGTAGTCGGGGGGCAACTTCTCCTCCACACAGGGCAGCTTCACATAATACCTGCAAGAGAATACCGTAAAAGATGGAAGACATACGCAATACCATTACCCGTAAGCTGGACAGTGTAGTACAATGTATACAGTATATACAATACCATTACCCGTAAGCTGGACAGTGTAGTACAATGTATACAGTATATACAATACCATTACCCGTAAGCTGGACAGTGTAGTACAATGTATACAGTATATACAATACCATTACCCGTAAGCTGGACAGTGTAGTACAATGTATACAGTATATACAATACCATTACCCGTAAACTGGACAGTGTAGTACAATGTATACAGTATATACAATACCATTACCCGTAAGCTGGACAGTGCAGTACAATGTATACAGTATATACAATACCATTACCCGTAAGCTGGACAGTGCAGTACAATGTATACAGTATATACAATACCATTACCCGTAAGCTGGACAGTGCAGTACAATGTATACAGTATATACAATACCATTACCCTTGAGCTGAACAGTGCAGTATATATATATATATATATATATTCTTTTTTTATCATCTGTCCATAGAACATCTTCCTAGTGTCTTGATGATCATCCAGGTGCTTCCAGGGACTTTTTGGCAAACTTGAGTCAACTCTTTTGACGACATGGGTCCCATTATGTCTGGCGAAAACCAAACACTGCATTCTACAGTAAGCAGCTCTTACCAACGGTTAAGCATGGTGGTGGTAGTGTGATGGTTTGGGGATGCTTTGCTGCCTCAAGACCTGGACCACTTGCCTTAATAGGAGGAACCATTTCTGCTCTGTATCAGAGAATTCTACAGGAGAATGTCAGGGAGTCCGTCTGTGAGCTGAACCTGAAGCGCAGCTACTGTAGGTTATGCAGCAGGACAAGGATCCAAAACACACAATCAAGTAATGAAAATGCATAAAAAGCAACACATTTGAAGTTGTGGAATGTCCAGACCTAATCCCAATTGAGATGTTGTGGCAAGACTTGAAACGACCAGTCCACGCTTGAAAATCCACAAATGTCACTGAGTTAAAGCAGTTCTGCATGCAAAAGTGGGCCAAAACTCCTCCACAACAATGTGAGACTGATGAACAACTACAGGAAGCATTTGGTTGCAGTCACTGCAGATATTGAGTGTAAGAGGGAAATCACTTTTTCACACAGGGGAATTGGGTGTTGGATAACTTTGTTAATTAAATAAATAAAATAAGCAGGTTCCCTTTATTTAATAGTAGGTTTAGATTGAAGATCTGATAACATTCAGTATCAAAAATATGAAAAAATTGAGAAAATC
Source organism: Oncorhynchus keta (assembly GCF_023373465.1). Taxonomy (NCBI): domain Eukaryota; kingdom Metazoa; phylum Chordata; class Actinopteri; order Salmoniformes; family Salmonidae; genus Oncorhynchus; species Oncorhynchus keta. The sequence continues at coordinate 11,304,110 of NC_068453.1, forward strand.
AGAAAGGGGCCAATACTTTTTCGCAGCACTGCCATCTACAGACCACAAATGGAACAAACATTTCTAAGGTAGAGGAACTGGAACCATGTTTGACTGATTCTACCTCTCACCTGAACTCCTCTCTGTACTCCGTTCGGAGGTGCTGGCCCAGGTGGGAGCTGTACTTCAGGCAGGCAAGCAGAACCCTACAGCGCTGGAACAACAACGCAGCCTGGGACGGGCTGAGAGGGGCCTGGGACCCAGACAGGACCACTACCACCTGCCGAGCCTGGTACCCCACGAACGACAGCTGTGGAGATAAATAGAGAGATATGAAGGGGGGACAACACACCAACCATGAGACAGGTTGACAGAGGGAGATTCAACTACTCAGACGAGGTATCAAGTAATTGAAGTGGACATCCATTCAAATACGTAGAGGCTTACCAAAGAGGGATGAGGCTGCAGTATTCTCAGGATCCAGCCTACAGTCAGAAAATGCTCTGGAGACGGAGTTCGGCTGGCCTGCAGAAACAGAGTTGATCATTAGGCGACATACTGTACAGTTAATATGTATACTGGTATGCAGTATATTAGCATGCTTAGGGTGTGGGAGTTTCGTTCCATTGCCCGCTGTGAAGGGCACTCACCTCCTGACAGAGTACCACCAGTTCAAATAGCAGAGAGCACCCTGCATCCAGGTACTCCGCGAACAGGCCCTGCAGCTGACAGACAAGTTGTGATGGGAACATTTGAGATGACTGGAAGTTGATATTTCACGCGGAGGGATTAGCACGATGCTCAGCCTATTTATAGATTTTCCCCCTTTTCTGTTGACGCCCATCGGTTTCCAGTGTTCTGATTGTAGGTTGACGGTCACTCGACGTGAATGTTATGGGATAGTTCTCTCGTCTGTCGACAGCGTTAGACACCAGACTGAATGTGCAAGGGCCAAGGACACGGATTATACACTGTTGCGTGGTATTAATGGCGTTCTGATGAACACTGTGCGATTCTATAGTCGCTGGCAAAGTCACTGCCTTTTTGTTTTGACTTCCTGCAAGCCTCTTGGGCTGATGTTTACAGAACAGTTGTCTGCTGAATAGGATACTATGGGGCCTTGTCAGAGAAGGCCAGTTAGACATTTTCTCTGCTTCTGGGCTGGAGGTGTTTCCCTGTTGCAACTTGTAATAAACCCGACTTGACTTTACTGCTCTTCTCTTTTGGAAATTCCTATTACACAAGTCATAAAAAACGTATACACAACCACACAAAATGTTAATGTCCAACCAATTATATCCAGGGCCCACACTCACCTCTGAATGTGGGGGCGAGCCCTGTCTTGAGTCTGGGGAAACTCTCCTCGATCCCTGTGTCTGGCTCTGGAGCTCTGGGTCACACACCAACGCTAGTAACAGCCTGGCTGTCAGGGCACCTCTGCAGACAGGGACAACACACTCTCCTGTTAGCTATACCTCTGTGATATCAAGGGAGAGAGAGAGGGAAAGCATAAAGGAAGGAGAGAGAATGGGTGTGTGTGTACTCACTGCTTGGCCGTAAGCATGTTGAGTCGAGCCGGCTCGATCTCTGTCTCTCTGAACATCAAGGCCAGGGTCTGAACGATCAGAGTACACAGCCTGGACACAGGAGACAAAGAGGGTTAGGGGCAGAGATAAACCCATTTTGAGAACAGGTATGATGGAGTTTAACCATTATATTCTTGACCACTGGAGGGGGCTAGTGAGACTTGTCACCTGTCACCTACCTGACCTATTACTCTTCAGTGTAGTAGTGCCACAGAGATCCACATTAAACCCATAATCTAGTTGCATAAAGACAAAGCTGCTTAAAACCCCCAAAGAAAACCCGACGGGGTTCCTTAGTTAATCCACACTCAGGTGTTTCACAGAGGCACTGGTGGTGATGTTATAAAAGATAAGAGGTAGTCTTAACCAAGGATCACTGTAGTCACTCAAAATAGTCTGTCAGCTTTGTACACACACACAAAGGGTCACTCACAGTAGGCTGTCTGCTGTGTTGGTCTCCGGCCTCTGACAGCTCCGGAGGGAGTCTTCCAGCATCGGCACCAGGAATGGAAACATGTCATTGGACTAACACACACACACACACACACACACACACACACACACACACACACACACACACACACACACACACACACACACACACACACACACACACACACACACACACACACACACACACACACACACACACACACACACACACACACACACACACACACACACACACACACACAGTTATGTATGGAGAAAGAAGGACAGAGAAAGAAGGACACACACAGTCACAGAAACAGACACACACACACAGATCCATGTGATCTCACCCTCCAGAAGAGTTTCCTGAGTGTGATGCTGCGGTGTGCTGCGGTGCGGAGCTCCTGGAGGAGCAGATATAGGCTCTCCAGGCTGATGCCCTCCTGAAGCAACTCACCGCTCAGCTGTCGGAACAGGTGGGCTGTACGCTCCCAACTACACACCGACAGGGGAGGGAGTGACCATGGAACAACATGTTGGAACAGTATCTGATGGGGGAAACTATCAACTGGGGAACAGTATCAGGGCTGTCTCTCATTAGGGCAGCAAAACAAGTGTTTCTTATTGGACACGTTCAGGTGGTACCTCCCCATTTGGATCAGTTTTCTTATGTTTTGTGTCAACGGAACATGACCCTGATGGGAATACCATCAGCATCTGATAGGGGAACAGTATTTGAAAGTACCTAATGGGGGGTTGTTTCTGTGGGGAGGTGCTCAACATGACATTGCATCTCTTTCTGTAGAGGGGGTCCAACAGCAACGTTGACCTCTGGAAGAAAAACAACAACATACACACACGGTATTACAACATTATAACACACACACACACACACACACACACACACACACACACACACACACACACACACACACACACACACACACACACACACACACACACACACACACACACACACACACACACACACACACACACACACACACAGTGAATGACTCACTATAATGTAACTGTTCCAGGAGCTTTGCAGGTGCAGGTAGATCCGAGATGTAGGCGACACAGCGTACAGATGCAGCTCCGCCTCTCTCTCTCCTCCCTCCTCTTCATCCTTCTCTCCATCCCTCTCTTTGACCACCCTATCTCTCTTCAGCAGGCGAGCCAGCACCGAGCCTCTTCTCCTGGGCACCACAGGGGCCTCCGGGGGAATCTGGGTCTGGTCACCCGGGGGAGAGGGAGAGAAAGAGGGAGAGTGGAGGGAGAGGGCTGGGGCTGGGGAAACTGGATGGGGTAGAGGGCGAGGCAAGGTCAGTCTTAGACCCTGTCTCTGACCAAGTGTTTCAGGGTTAGGGCAGGAGGCTGAGCGTGTGGTCTTCAGTCGGAGCACCTCTTCCTCTTCCTCCTCCACCTCCTCCTCCTCCTCCTCCTCCTCCTCCTCCTCCTCTTCCCTGTTCCTACTGGTGAGACAGAGAGATGGTACAGTCAGTGTGACTGTGTCAGAAACACACCCACACACCTTACCTAGTCAAACACACACACAATTTAAGCCACATTACACAACTCAGTTGTACTGTGGTAACGTATCGTGGCTCCTGGCAGGACAGCAAGGTCATGCTGTGTTAGTCCACCAGGGGGCAGAGTGAGAGGGCAGTGAAGAGGGAGGATATTCCCCTGGCACAGAGAAACAGCTACCTGATCCTGACCTGGAACCTTGACACGGTCACTCACTCAGTAAGCCTTTCTGTCACTTTCTATTGGCTCTTCACTTCTTCTCTCTCTTCTCCCTCCCTTCTCCTCTCTTTCCTTCAACTCTCTTCGAAATCCCCAATGAGGAAGAGCTAGAGGAGGGTATCTTTCCATGTGGATATCTTTCCATGTGCAGATTTACTGTCATGATCCTTAGAGGAAAACCCAATTATTTAAAGAGCCTGTGTCTATACAGATGTAGGGTCTTAATTTGAGCCAGTTTTCTACAGCAGGTAAATAATCCTGCAACATTATTTTCATCTTCATTATATAATGAATGGACATTTTTGTAGGGGTTAATACCTTTTTCGTGAGGGAAAAGTCAAGAGTGACATTTCAAAATGGAAATGACAAACTTCAGGAGCATTTTTTGTTGTTGTATTTTACCCCCTTTTTCTCCCCAATTGCGTTCCTCACTCATCGCTGCAACTCCCCAACGTGCTCGGGAGAGACGAAGGTCGAGGCATGTGTCCTCTGAAACATGACCTGCCTTACCACGCTTGTTAACACCCGGACGCCAGCCGCACCAATGTGTCGTTCAACTGTAGTCAGCCTGCAGGAGCCCGGCCCACCACAAGGAGTCGCTAGAGCACAATGAGCCAAGTAGTGCCACCCAGTCAGAGTGCCAGCCAGTCTCAAATCTTTAATGGTTGAGTGGCTATAAATGTCCTTTCAGTCTGTTTTTCCGTGTAGTCACTGTCAGTTTAGAAGGCTTTGTTAAGGCCTAAAGTGCAAGTGATGGAAAACATAAAATATCACTTGGTGTGCTTTAATAATTATAGAATTAAATAGTCACTATTAGCCATTTCTGATTATGTTTTCAATACAATTCAACAATATAGTGCTGTATTGCAGTTTTGCTATATATCTATATATCTACTGCAGCATACTGTAAATTATGGAGCATTGTGGGAAAATATTGTGGCTCTTTAGCATATTTTAGGCATGCCTTGAAAGTGGCTGAATTTGTTACACCTGTTATCGAGAGTCCTGTACCAATTTAAGTGATATGTGGTAGTAGTTCCCTAACAATTCAATGTATATAGGGAACAGATCAAATTGGCAGCTGGCTTTTTACCTTTACAATGTCTGACTATTTATCCATGTCCATTCGATCTGTTTTTCCCTGCCAGTTTGGAAGCCTTTGCTTAGGCCTCTAGAAGTGCAAGTGATATTCATGAATATGCTGTAATATGCAAACGCCTACAGCCAACCTGCTTGCTCTAATCCCTTGTAGTTACAGTAAAATAGAATACAAAACACATTATAACCGTTTAATAGCCACTTTTATTGTATTGTACTCTGTTTCATTGCTCTGGCATGAAGTTACTGTGAATATGTCGGTAATATATTGCCTCTATCCAGAGATAGTAAAAATTATTTTGAAGACCAATGTATCCTCAACTACAAAAACATGTTCAGTAACTTTACTTGCTATGACTGTGATATATATATACAGAAATATATGTATATATTTATTTTTTAGCAACCTTGGTTGAAACGTAACTTTATAAGGACAAGAGCGCCCACTAAATAACCAAAATGAAATTCTGCAAAGAACACTGGGTAATATATCACTGCATGGGAAATTCCAGTAATATACTGTAAATTAGATTACAGTAACATGTTTATTACTGTAAAATGTATTACAGTAGCTGTACTGTGAAATGAATTACAGTAACTTACTCCTGGCCAATTGCTGCCAGTAAGTTATTGTACATTTTACAGGAAATGATTCACAGTGTAGGTTTGGGGCATCATATGTACTGATGCACATAGTCTACTAAGACTTCCTTGCCTTGAACTTGACATGTTACCAATAGTCTATATAGACTTCCTCTTCAACTCCTGGTGGAGCACAGTCTCAGTGTACAGTATATTGACTTG
>NC_068453.1:11314757-11342257 GCF_023373465.1 Oncorhynchus keta
TTTAGTGTTTTCTCAGATGAGTCTGTTATCATGTTTAGTGTTTTCCCAGATGAGTCTGTTTTCATGTTTAGTGTTTTCCTGGTTAGTCTGATCTTATGTTATAGTGTTTTCCCAGATGAGTCTGTTATCATGTTTATAGTGTTTTCCAAGATGAGTCTGTTATCATGTTTAGTGTTTTCCAAGATGAGTCTGTTATCATGTTTAGTGTTTTCCCAGATGAGTCTGTTATCATGTTTAGTGTTTTCCCAGATGAGTCTGTTATCATGTTTAGTGTTTTCCCAGATGAGTCTGTTTTCATGTTTAGTGTTTTCCCTGGTTAGTCTGTTCTTATGTTTAGTCTACTTTTATATACTTACTGATTCTAATGTGGGAAATGATTGCTTCTTTTTGTCACTTGCCGATTACCTCTCCACGTAAAACGACTTTAATTCTAATTATTATTAACTTCTCCCGATTGTAAGGCAACAGGCAGCTGCTGCTAAATTGTCTCAAAATATTGATCCAGTTTCTAAGCAACTAGTGCTACATACAGAGACACGCCCATTCACAAAGAGAATGGCAGCAGGCCAACCACAGGACCTTACAGTGCCTTTAGAATGTTTTGACACTTTGACTTTCTACACATTTAGTTGTGTTACAAAGTGGGATTCAAATAGATTTAACTGTCACTTTCTTTTGTCAATGATCCAAACACAGTACTCTGTCATGTCAAAGTAAAATGATATGATTAGATAAGTATTCAACCCCCTGAGTCAATACAGCGATTACAGGTGTGAGTGTTTTTGGGTCAGTCTACAAGACCATGAACGTCATACCGGGATTGTACAATATTTGCCCATTATTCTTTTGTAAATTCTTAAAGCTCTGTCAAGTTGTTTGTTGATCAATGATAGACAGCCATTTTTAAGTCTTGCCATAGATTTTTAAGCCAATTTAAGTTAAAACGGTAACTAGCTAACTCAGAAACATTCAATGTCATCTTGGTGAGCAACTCCAGTATATATTTGGCCGTTTAGGTTATTGTTCTGCTGAAAAGCAAATCTGTTTCCCAGTGTCTGTTGGAAAGCAGACTGAACCAGGTTTAACTCTAGGATTTTACTGTGCTTAGTTCTATTTATTTCCATTTACTTGCTAGTCCTTGCCAATGACATGCATAACCGCAATACAATGCAGTCACAACATGCTTGAAAATATTAAGAGTGGCACTCAGTGATGTGTTGTGTTGGATTTTCCCCAAACATAACGCTTTGTGTTCAGGACAAAAAGTTTAATTTCTTCTCAAGTTTTTCGCAGTGTTAATATAATGCCTTATTGCAAACAGGATGCATGTTTTGGAATATTTTTATTCTGCACAGGCTTCCTTCTTTTCACTCAGTTGTTTAAGTTAGTATTGTGGAGTAATTACAATGTTGTTGTAGTTACTCCACTGTGACAGTTTTAAAGTCACCATTGGCCTCATGGTGAAATCCCTGAACGGTTTCCTTCCTCTCCGGCAACTGAGTTAGGAAGGACGCCTGTGTCTTTGTAGTGACTGGGTGTATTGTTACACCATCCAAAGCATAATTGCTCAAAGGGATATTCAGTGTCTGCTTCTTTTTTTCACCCATCCACCAATAGGTGCCCTTCTTTGCGAAGCATTAGAAAACATCTCTGGTCTTTGTGGTTGAATATGTGCTTGAAATTCACTTCTCGGCTGAGGGATCTTACAGATAATTGTATGTGTGTACAGAGGTAGACGTTCAAAAATCATGTTAACCACTAACCACTATAGTCCATGCAACTTACTATGTGACCTGTTAAGCAAATGTTTATTCCTGTATTTATTTAGGTTAGGCTTGCCATAAAAAAGGGGTTGAATACTTATTGACTCAAGACATTTCAGCTTTTAATTTTTTTATGAATTTGTAAACAAATATGAAAATAGAATTCCACTTTGACACTATGGGTTATTGTGTCTAGAACAGTGACACAACATTTCAATGTAATCCATTTAAAACTCAGACTGTAACACAACAAAATGTGGGAAAAGTTACAGTAAGGGGTGTACATAGTATCGTCATTCATATCTGCACATACCGCTGTTGCCAAGTTGCCTACAGCCCCCACCTGCCTACGCAAACACACAAGGCATCACTCTAGCTATCTGTGTTGGCCGTGGTGTTGCAGCTCATGTACCCATGTCACATGCTACCACTAAGAAAGGCTTAGACAGTAAATAAACCAGACTATCTGTGAAACCACAGAACCATGTTCAGGCCTGCAGTCTGTCTCACGATGGTCCATGGCCTGACCTGTGTTGGATTGACAGACTGACTGTCTCCTGTAACAGTAGGAGAATGGGATCTCACTGTATAATGCAGAAAAGGCCCTCTAGCCAGCGTCAGCCTGGAAGACAGTGATAAGGTCATTTCAAAGGGGACCGTAAGGCAGGGGACTGACTGGGACTGAATGGGTCTGAAGAGCATCATGGCTGTTGAATGGGAATGGACAGCAGGTCTCACCTCATGGGGACAGGGGAGACGTTCCACCCGTCTCTATCTGGGGGTTCTGAGAGGGTCGACAGGAGAGTTCCACCAATACCTTGAGAGAGACAGAGAGAGATGGGGAGAGAGACAGAGTAGGGGGAGAGTGAGAGGGACAGAGAGAGAGATGGGAAGAGAGACAGAGTAGGGGGAGAGTGAGAGGGACAGAGACAGGGGAGAAGGATGCAGAGAGGTTTATGAGATCACTCTATGTAAACGGAAGCCCTTACATTGATGAGACCCGGTAATTTATACTTAACTGGGAAACAGTTGTCGAATGGGCAGAATGAGAGAGAGAGGAAGGTAGACTGAAAAAGAAAGAGGAAGGCAGATGGAGGCTGAGAAAGAGAGAGGAAACAGAGAGAAAAAGAGAGAGGGAAAGAGGAGAGAAAAAAAGATGGAGGGGGAGAGAGGGTGTGTGGAGAAGGAATTTCTCATCTCTTTGGAGAGAACAGGCTTTGGGAATGTAGCAACAGTGACAGTGAGGTGTCAGAGAGGATAATGTGAATTCCTGTGTGTGTGTGTGTGTGTATAAGTGCCTAAGCATCACACTTTCACTGATACGTAAACTCCTAACTCTCATAGCCCTAACCCTTACACAGGTAAGCCCCTGGCACACGCAGCCCAATCCAGCCAAAGGCAGCCTAACCCAGGTCAGGGCAGGCCGTTGGCTGTAGGGCAGGTGGATGCATGGCAGGGAGAGAGAGACTACCTCTATGTTAGCAAACATACAGTACGTCAATGCTATAGGGTTTAAGGAGCTTACAGCAGAGAGAAGTGAGGATTTGACGGTGCAGATAGGCTGGAGTATGACAGACAGAGCAGCAATGTAATGAAAAACGGTCATTTATACGGTAATTTGGGCTATTAGAATCAGTAGAATACTCAGAATCGTTTTACTGCAGCAGACAAATGATGGTGCATTGCGGGGAAAGAATTGCTGTATTTTCGAAAGGTACTGTACTTCCACCCCACAGAATACAGTACCGCATCTTTAGAGCTCCAAAAACCTTTTGACCACTAGCAGGTGCATGGTATGCTTGTTTCTGGCTCATTAACATATTTTGAGGCGTGCCTTGTAAGAGGCTACATTTGTGCACCCATGAGTGAGAATGCTGTATCAATTTAACCGTTATGTGGTTATAGTGCCCCTTCTTGTTTACATTTATAGGGAACAGATTGAAGTGGCAGCAAGGCTTAAACCTTAAAGTTAGCATTATGACTCTGGTTGGTGTACATTTTCTATGGTTGCTTTCTCCCCAATGGAAAGTTACAGTCTTGCCCCATTGCTGAAACTCCCGTACGGACTTGGAAGAGCCGAAGGTCGAGAGCCATGCGTCCTCCGGAACACGACCCTGCCAAGCCGCACTGCTTCTTGACACACTGATCGCTTAACCCAGAAAACAGCCATACCAATGTGTCGAAGGAAACATCGTACAACTGGTGACTGAACTCAGCGTTCATGCGCCCGGTCCGCCACAACGAGTAGTTAGAGCGCGATGGACCAAGGACATCACGGCCGGCCAACCCCCCCCCAACCTAGACGACGCTGGGCCAGTTGTGTGCTGTCTCATGGGTCTCCCAGTCACAGCCGGCTGCGACACAGCCTGGGATCGAATCCGGGTCTGTAGTGACCGCTGCGCCACATGGGAGGCCTTTTCTATCCTTTTCTTTGGACGGACCAGGAGGCAGTAACAATGGCTTGACCGTGGCTGGTGCAGCCTTTCAGGTCCAGCGGAAATGCCTGAAGTTCTGGATAAAACGGAAGGGTAGCAGTGGCTTGACCACGGCGTGACATGAGTCCACGGACCACCCAGAACCCCCCAGTATCCAGTATCCAGCAACGGACCAGCTGCCTTGAGGCGAGTAGAGTGCTGCCGAGGCAAGGCTTACTCCCTCTACCATAGGTCTCCTCCCCTGCCTTCCTTTTTTCCCCTGCCTTCCTTTTTTCACCAGCTGCCCTCAGGCCACCAACGACCAGACCAGGACCAGCAGACCGCCAAGCATCCAGGGCAGACAAGACAGTGTCACCACCGGAACCAGAGTCGAGGAGGAAGGACCAAAGACACCAACCTATGCCTGGCACAAGCAGATCACATGGGAGTCCCTCCATTGACCTACAGGTCACGGGCTTCCAGGTGTGTCCTTCCTTCCTCTGAAGAACCGGAGCAGACTCAAAACCCTCCACCTACCTGAACAAGATGAGCGGGATGAACCCAGGAGTGATGTACCGCTACAACACGGTGAGGCTGACGCTAATCCCCAACAAGGAGGCTGCCGAGGACAGTACTGTCAATCGCTGGGGAGCAGCAGCAACAACCGTCGGACCAAAAACCATGACCTGCCTGAAATTCAGCAGGGCAGTTCTCCAGAGAGGTATGGGATTTGTGCCGTCTGACCTTAACTGCATGGTGAAATCACAGGGCCACAAGAATCATTTGAAGCCAGTTTCAAGACCCCCCATTTAATAGAACAGATTTGGTCAAAATTCAGAAACTGCAAAGATACAGCCCTTTTTAACTCAGATTATACCCCCTCTTCAACAAAACATCCAAGGTAGTTACAGTACAGTTTCACAATGAATGCATTCAGGACTACGACAAACAAGTTTGGTTAAGCAGGTTTGCTATCCTCAGGTCAGTGGCTAGGAGTGTCCTGGACGCAACCCCAGCACCATCACGCTGGGAAATAGAGGCTCCGTCCACTACTACGGCATGCCCAAACTGCGTAGGAACTGCGGCCAACTGGGCCATCAGCCCGCATCCTGCACAGTCATCATCTGCAATATCTGTAAATACTACCACCGAGCATACCCCCTCTTCGACTGTACCTCCACATGCCCCTTCAACCTGTGCGGGAAACTGGGCCATTTCTTCAGAACCTACCCAGTTCCTGCACCGGCAGGGCAAGGGCTAATGCCACCAACCCAAATTGCAAACCCACCAACCCCCCCACCCCATCCATCAGACAACAGCAACGAAAACCCAGACCTTTCCACAACCACCCAAGACGTGTCAGAAACAGCTCCCATCCCTGTCACCACCCAAGACGTGCCAGAAACAGCCCCCATCCCTGAAGGTACTTCTAACGTTGCACCCCCAATGAATCCCTTCCTTGCCACCTCCATCCCCGCCAAACCCCTGGTCAAAGAGAAGCCGGTTTCGAGAGAGGTCATACAACCGGAACACCCCCTCACCACACAACTCCAGTTCATTAGAGGATGACGACGACCCAAACTGGACAAACATTACCAAACGGAAAAGACCAGATAAACAACAGACCAACAAGACACCAGACCAAATGACCACTCTAGAACCTAAACCCAGATGCCAGCAAACTCAACACCCCCCCAGTCCATTACTTTCTCTGATCGCTCCTTCCTACACCTTACTGTCCCTGATTCCCCACTACCACCACCAACAGCTCCTGACCATACCCCCTTCTGCCCCTGACTCTTCCCCCTGCTCCTTAGCAACCCAGATCCACACCCCTTAGCCCTCCTGACCCACGATCCCACACAGCAGCAAACCAGCCAGCCTCAGTCCAGACCCCTCGGACCCTCCGAACCGCCTTCACCCCTCCCAGCATCACCCATCCCACCACCAAGACAGTACAGGGTTTCACCAGAAAGTCAGTGGGGAGGCATGTTAAGGCAGGTGAAGAGCCAAGAACCACCCAACTCAAATTACCTGCAAGAGGCTCTTATACAAATCTGCAATGATATGGCCAACACCAAACCTGGACCTTCCCACAATAACCCATCATCATGACCCTGACAACACAGACCGAACAAAAGGCTTTTCCCCAGACAGCTGTGGGTCTGGGCCCTGTTTGCTACCTCTGTCTTCCAGCGTCCCGCCTTGCCGCCGCATCGCTCCAACACCAGCCCAGGCCTATGGACATAGTTCCCGGTTCCTGTTTGATTCTGGTCCCCCACACCAGACCCAGCACCTACCCTTGGCCTCCAGTCCCGGACCCAGCACTACTTCCAGTCCCATCCCCAACAGAAGTACCAACCCAGGTTTACCCAGTCCAAGCCACAACTCCAGCACCAATCCTGGACACAGCACCGAACAACCACAACTGCCAATTCCTTTCAGTAACTGCCAGCCCTTCCCCCCCCCCGCCAACACAAAGACACATTGTGGCTGACTGACTGACTGAATAGACTGACATTTAGATTTTTTTTTTATTAATTGCTTTTGTTTTTGTTTGATTGAATGACCATGTGTTTTTTTGCCTAATTTGAATTGATAACTAAAAAGTTTACTATTTGGAATGTTTTATTAGTGATGGATTGAATTTTAACTTGAACATTTTAAACTGTAATGATTTTTGGAATAACCAAATCAAATTACCTTAAACCTTAAAGTTGACCTTTGGGTCTAGGATCCCTTGTGTGTATGCTTGCTCCTCACGTTGTCTTTCCTTCCCTCTACATATCCCAACCCAGCGCCAGTTCCTGTTTCTCCCAGGTCCACAGCACTAGACCCAACACCAACCCAGGTTTTCCCGATCTCAGCACCAACCCTGGACACAGCACCGACCAACTACAACTGCCACTTTCATCCAGCAACTGCCAGTTCAGAACCCACCCCTTCCCCTCCCCCAACACAAAGACACAAACACACCGTCAACCACTCAACCAGACCAACCATGGCTGACTGACTGACAAATTGACAGACTGATTGTTACTGAGTTGGAGGCGGACGTGGCCACGCAGTCATGCGTGAACAGGGAGTACAGGAGGCGGCTGAGCATGCACCCTTGTGGGGCACCTGTGTTGAGGATCAGCGTAGTGGAGATGTTGTTTCCTACCTTCACCACCTGGGGACAGCCCATCAGGAAATCCAGGACCAGATTGCACAGGCCCTGGGTTCACACCCAGGGCCCCAAGCTTAATGATGAGCTTGGAGGGTACTACGGTGTTGAAGGTTGACCTATAGTCAATGAACAGCATTCTTACATAGGTTTTCCTCTTGTCCAGATGGGATAGGGCAGTGTGCATGCAATGTGATGGCAATTTCGTAATCTGTGGATGGAGGCGGGACGTTTATTGTAGTGGGTCTAGGGTGTCAGGTGAGGTAGAGGTGATATGATTCTTAACTAGCCTCTCAAAACACTTCATGATGACAGAAGTGAGTGCTACGGGGCAATAGTCATTTAGTTAAGGTACCTTTGCTTTCTTGGGTACAGGAACAATGGTGGACATCTTGAAGCAAGTGGGGACATAAACGGAAACATAAACACTCCAGCCAGATGGTCTGCGCAAGCTTTGAAAACGTGTCTAGGGATGCCATCTGGGCGGGCAGCCTTGCGAGGGTTAACACAGTTAAATGTCTTACTCTCGTCGACCATGGAGAACGAGAGCCCACAGTCCTTGGGAGCTGGCCGCGTGAATTATGAATTATGAAAAAAACAAATAAATTGACCTAAATTGCCATGTCATTTTGGTCTGTTTTGCCCTGTATCAATGGTGTAACTTATAGATGAGATGGATATGAAGTGTGAAAATGGTAATATAGGTACCATTGACTTGCATTGGATTTGTGCCACAAATGCTAAAAGGTTAGCGTTTGAAACAGCGGCCAGGTATACAAACCAAAGCATGCCTTGCTGTCATACCTTGACAGATTCTCAATTGGGCTAGTCTGTCCTCTTCTCGACTCCTCCGTCCTCCCCTCCTCCGTAAAATGTAAACCGGTAAGTGGTCGAGTGATCAAGGAGAGTGTCACTTCGTTAGTTGGCAAGCAAAGGAGTCTGCTGCCCTCTTCAATAACTTACTTCGACAGAGGATGCACAAGAGCATCCTCGCGGCAGGTAGCGCAGAAGTGTTTTATGATCCGCCACACCCCTTTGAATCAGCCGTTTTCTCGAAGGAGAAAAGCATGCAAACATTTAAAAAACGATACGCTACTTACTCTTTTCTCTATAAAATGTCTTCACAACTAGATACATTTGTTTTTATCATTTTACGCATTAATTTTGCCTTATATCATGCAAATGGAGAAGGAGAGTCACAAGTGCATTTGTTTCCACGTTTCCTATCTTTGCCTCCGCTACTCGATTACCTTTGACCTTTTTCAAAAAGAGGCGAGGAGAGGATGGAGGAGAGGAGGCTAGCAAACAAATTAACTCCCCATGTCCATAGACTGCTTACAGGGTAAGGAAACCAATAAAGTGCATTCAGAAGGTGTTCAGACCCCTTGACTTCTTTCACATTTTGTTAGGTTACAGCCTTATTCTAAAATTGAATTTCATTTAAAAAAACTCAATCTACACACGATACCCCATAATGACAAAGCTAAAACAGGTTTTTAGACATTTTTGCACATTTGTTAAAAAATAATAATAATAATATTTTACATACTTATTCAGACCCTTTAATATGAGACTCGAAATTGAGCTCAGGTGCATCCTGCTTCCATGGATCATCCTTGTGATGTTTCTACAACTCGATTGGAGTCTTCCTGTAGTACATTTAATTGATTGAACATGATTTGGAAAGGCACACACCTGTTTATATAAAGTCCCACAAAAATCAAGCCATGAAGTCGAAGGAATTGCCGTAGAGCTCTGAGACAGGATTGTGTTGAGGCACAGATCTGGGGAAGGGTACCAAAAAATGTCTGCAGCATTGAAGGTCACAAACAACACAATGGCTCCATCATTCCTAAATGGAATGAAGTTTGGAACCAACAAGACTAGCTGGGTGCCCAGCCAAATTAAGCAATAGGAGGAGAAGGGCCTTGGTCAGGGAGGTGACCAAGAACCCAATGGCCACTCTGACAGAGCTCCAGAGTTCCTCTGTGGAGATGGGAGAACCATCTCTGCAGCACTCTACCAATCAGGCCTTTATGGTAGAGGGGCCAGACGGAAGCCACTCCTCAGTAAGAGGCATATGACAGCCCACTTGGAGTTTGCTAAAAGGCACCTAAAGGACTCTCAGACCAGGAGAAACAAGATTCTTTGGTCTGATTAAACCAAAATTGAACTCTTTGGCCTGAATATCAAGTGTCATATCTGGAGGAAACCTGCCACGATCCCTACAGTGAAGCATGGTGGTGGCAGCATCATGCTGTGGGGATGTTTTTCAGCGCAGGTACTGGGAGATTAGTCAGGGTCAAGGGAAAGATGAATTTAGCAAAGTACAGAGAGATCCTTGATGAAAACCTGCTCCAGAGCGCTCTGGACCTCGGACTGGGGCAAGGCAGCTCAGGAGTGGTTTCAGGACGAGTCTATGAATGTCCTTGAGTAGTCCAGCCAGAGCCTGGACTTGAACCCGATCGAACATCTCTGGAGAGACCTCAAAATAGCTGTGCAGCAACGCTCCCCATCAAACCTGACAGAGCTTGAGAGGATCTGCAGAGAAGAATGGGAGAAACTCCCCAAATAAAGGTGTGCCAAGCTTGTAGCGTCATACCAAAGAAGACACGAGGCTGTAAACGCTGCCAAAGGTGCTTCAACAAAGTACTGAATAAAAGGTCTGAATACTTATGTAAATGTGATATTTCTGTTATGTTTTATTACTTTTTTTGCAAACATTTCTAAAAACCTGTTTTTCCTTTGTCATGATGTGTTATTGTGTGTAGATTGATGAGAAGGGGGAAAAAAACGATTTAATCAAATTCAGAATAAGGCTGTAATGCAAGAAACAGGTCAAAGTGAAGGGTCTGAATACTTTCCGAATGCACTGTATGTCATTTTCTATCCCTTAAACATTGAGGGGGAGAATTCTTCACACCTTATTCACACTGATAATATCAGGATGTATGATGATAAACCTAATCAACCTAAATTACTAATTTCTCTGAACAGGGGAAAACAACGATCAACAAATTCACTGAGAATAAAATACATAGTATGAAGAAACATTACACTGAGCCGCAGCTCCATACTACTTGCCAGACATAAAGAACTGATACTATTTACTGGTTGTTTGAGAAGAATTGGTGTGGGGGGTCAGTGGGTGGTTTTAGATTTTGGGGGGAGGGGATTCATCATGTCTTACTCATTGTTAGGTAGAAGTTTGGTCCAAATTGGATGTTTGGTACTATATTTATTGAATATTATATGAATCCTTTAAATGAAAATGACCAATTGGGTGCAATCCAATAGCTTAGCCCTTTACACTCATACCCGTATACTGTATGGGTTGAAAATGGCAGAGTTGGGCACTAATAAGCGTCTAAATTGGAACGTATACATGACGTCAGAGTTCTGGCTCTGAGCTTCACAGTGCTGTATGGGTTTTGACTGACAGACGTTCTGAACTTGAGCACCACGCGTGACAAGAAGTTGCCCCTATCCCTCCCTGCAAATGTTTTGTTGTCTGAGTGAGGGAAATGTAGTGAATTAGGAGGACGCAGTGTATTTTGAAAGATGAGACGTTGAGGATTATAATAAATACCGCTTTGATGTCATACAAGCAAGCCAAATGTGGACTTCACATTTCCAAATGTCACATACAATGGAAACATTTATGATCACTATGTTGGATGTACTGTTACAAGATGACATGTCATATCCTGGGTCGTTTATTTGCTTCTTGTGAAGAAAATTTGCCGCGGTACACATCTGAATGGACTTATGACTCCTTCCTATGCTCAACAAAATAACAATCATTTCCCCATTATCTCCAAACTGTTCCCTTTCAACAATTTAGCCCTATCCATATAGGCCAATTCCCACAAGTGTACAGGGTTAATTTCTCAGAAATCAAATTATATTTCAACAAAATAAAGCAGGAATGCTAATCTTATCTATACCTAACTACATAAGTGATTTCAAAACAATTTGAGATGCTGGGTGTAAATAGCTTTCTGAAATGACATGGAGAGACAACCCTACAGTAAAATACATTCATTAATTTACTTCATTCCAATTATGGTTGCACTTACTCTTGTTTTTACAGTATAATACAGTAAATTGTATGATATTGTACTGTGTCTCATGACCAAGTATATTACAGTAGGTGTACTGTTATATGAAATTCATGACAACCCCTTTACGGTGTAACTTACCTGTTATACCGTGATTCAGAGAGAGAGAGAGCGAGAGAGAGAGAGAGAGAGAGAGAGAAATCAGTTGTTCTTTACCTTCCGTGGAGGGGGAGATGGGCCAGTGCTGGCGAGGAGAGGGGACGGGAGGAACGCGAGGTTCTCCTCTGAGCAGACCATTTTTCTTCCCAGATGGCTTTGCAGTGGCGTAGACCACACGAATGTGCTGCGAGCGCTCCCGGTCCCGGCCACTGAGGAACTCTGGTAGATCATTGACCTGGAAAGCAGGACCAGAACTGCTGTCTTATTTGGAGCAGAATCATTGACAGAAGTGATCCGAGAAGTGATCACTCATTAAAACTTTGTTTAAGCATCATTGTTTCTGGGAGGTCCTTGGGAGCTGTGATGACATTTCGAGGACAGTAGGTTACATCTGAATCTGAATCATTATGTGAATGGTCTCTCGGGACAATATATGAGGACACCATTTGGGAACAATATCTGGAGACAGTAGAAGGACAGTCTCCCAGCCGCACTGGCTTGCAGAAGCTTTGCTCCTCCTGGTTCTGCCACAGGAAACAGCTTGCTCTGGTTACTGACTGACTGTCTCACACACACACACACACACACACACACACACACACACACGCACACGCACACGCACACGCACACGCACACGCACACGCACACACACACACGCACACGCACACGCACACGCACACACACGCACACACACACGCACACGCACACGCACACGCACACGCACACGCACACACGCACACACACACACGCACACACACGCACACACACAAAAACACATGGGATTACACTCGCACACACACAAACACACATACTGTACACACTCTCTCTCCCTTTCTGGACTGGCAGACTATACTTTGAGAAAGAGGCAGGGTGAGCTAATTCAAACAGCATTAACTGTAGATGGGAAACACTGGCAAACTGGAAACCAGTGACATTATGTAATAATGGCCAGGTAATAACACTAATTTACCATGCTTAAATCATTTCCAGCTTATTTTGGGCCTGCAGTCACTTATTTTGGGCCAACAGTCACTAAAAGTACAGCGCCCAGAGTAGTTATTTCTGATGAATTGCTGTGGTGAGGAAAAACTCCTTGCCCTAACCCTTGACCTATAACCTAGAGGCTGTCTGTTATTGTATTCTATTCCAATTTCCATGTGCATCTGCCCACATGTTTACACGTTAGTCACACATTTTTGTAGTAAAAAAACACCTCTCCTTGATAAAAAAAAGAGGAACACACACATATTTTCAAGCAAAGGCCCCATGTTCTCTAGCCAGTCTGTTTGTGCTATAATGCAAATATTTGTCATGACAATGGACAAGTTAATTTTGCATCGCCCGGTGCCCCAGCTGGGTGGAGTTTGATCATTTTAAACCATTCCATTGGTCCTGAAGTGTAATCTCCATCCTCTGAGCACAGGGCAATGCAAAATGATCTAATCCAATGAGTGTCAAGGAGTTAGAATAATAACACAAAGCAGACTGCCACTCAGGCTACATTGCTGTCTAATTTGATCTCATCCTCACACTGTGTGGTAGTGAGGTCTCTTCGGGTCTCCTCAGCCTGTGTTCATGGTTATCATGCTTGCCTCTGTCCAGGCTATCAATAGGTCAGGCTATCAAAGCCACTGTGTCTGCCATAAGCAGTTAAATAGGGCTTAACATGACAGGATCAGCAGCACAGCGTCCTGTCACTATACTTAGCCCAGGCCCAGGGCGGTAGGGAGGGCAGACAGTACCAGACACTAATTATACAAAGGTCAAACATAGAGATAACAAAGAATTAGAGAATGGGTGAAATGACATACAGTATGTTCAGTATATAATCACGAATAACTCCTGTGTGTGTGTGTGTGTGTGTGTGTGTGTGTGTGTGTGTGTGTGTGTGTGTGTGTGTGTGTGTGTGTGTGTGTGTGTGTGTGTGTGTGTGTGTGTGTGTGTGTGTGTGTGTGTGTGTGTGTGTGTCCAAACAAGTCAAGCCAAACAAGAATGGCTTTTGTTGTTTGGCCAATAAAAATAGATATTATGCATAAAGGCAAGTCATAGAAGTCACTAAAGTGTTTGATGTTTGCATTACACAATATCCCAACATTGTATTTATGTCCCAACACATATCATAACTCTCTGGGCAGTCCTTACCAGCTCGATGTCTCGGATGTGTCTGAAATCGACCGCGGTTGTGAGAGTGCGCGGCGGGTACTCAGCCAGATACACACACTCATCACTGAGAACGACATGCATGAACACCTTATTCACCCTCTCCGAGACCACCACGCACGGTTCATAGGCGCGGATCCGCTCATACACCCCGCGCTCGGTGTTCCTCTTGAGAAATGAGTCTAGTTTACTGTTGCGCCTGCACTGCAAGCCTCCCGCGCCTGTCATGGCCATGGGCATATTGAGCACAGCCGGGGCACCAACGGAGCTCACCTGCCACTTGCATCAGAGAAACACGAAGGGGAGAGAAGAGACGCGCATTCCTTGGTCTTTGTTCACTAGAGTTTTCGAGCTACTTCCACTCTCTGTGAGTTGCGATAGCAGTGCTACACACCACGGGATAGGGTAACCTAGGTGATATTACATCCATGGCTTGATCGTTAAGAAACGTACCGAACGTGCGCTCTTCATCCCTGCGCTCCCCAACCTGAGTTGTTCTAAACTTCATTGGTTATATATAAAGCTCTTCGCTGATTGGTTGACACCCTGCCACCTCTGCTCCTCCTGTACCTACGTTACTGTCTTTAGAGGTCAGTGTAGCCGCAGCGGCCCTCGGGTGTAAACGTTACCTCACAGGGAGGAGGGACATGAGGGGACTTGTCCCCTATTGACATCAGTCCATTTACAGGTACCTGAGAGCGAAAGTTAGGATTCCTTCCTGGAGTTAATTGATTATTGTGGTCATATAGCGCCACCTAATGGATGTGATGATGGTTTTCATCTAGAAAAGAAATATGGTGGGTGAGTGACAGTGTGAACAAACAGGTGGCAGAAAGAGAATTCACTAGCTATGTCATTTGAGAAAGGGTCGTTTTGAATTTATTTGCATAGTAGCGAATAGTAGTTGAAAAAACAAGCATACAACATTTACATAATGCATTTCATCCACCATCTGTTCAAACTGTGCCACACTAAGGGACAACTTACCAGTCACTTCGTCTTCTCTGCTCTCTCTGTCTTCTCTGCTGTCTCCGTCTGCTCGCTCTGCCTTCTCTGCTCTCTCCTTCTCCTCTGCCTTCTCTGCTCTCTGTCTCCTCTGCCTTCCTCTTCCCTCTTCTCCAGAAAAACCCCACCTGCAGCTGCCTGGCTCTGGCTTGGTAGAACATGGGACCAATGTAGCTGCCAGAGCTAGGGAAGCAGAGGTGAGGAGGAAGGACCAAAGACACCAACCTATGCCTGGCACGAGCAGATCACATGGGAGTCCCTCCATTGACCTACGGGTCGCAGACTTCCAGGTGCAGACTCAAAAACTACCACCACCACCTACCTACCTGAACAAGAGGACAGGGATGAACCCAGGAGTGATGTGCCGCTACGACTCGGTGAGGCTGACGCTAAGGCAGAGAAGCCATTCATTGAACACAATGAATGCCTACTCTGCTCTCTCCGTCTTCTCTGCCTTCCTCTCCACTCTTCTCCTGAAACACCCCACCTGCAGCTGCCTGGCTCTGGCTAGGTAGAACATGAGACCAATGTAGCGGCCAAAGCTGGGGAAGCATATCATCATCTTCATAACATTGCACAACTTTGTATCCAGCTTTGTAGACTCCATGAGGAAAACGAGCGTCAAGAGCACTAGAACCGGAAGATACACCACCGCGGTGGGCTCCAGGACAGCTAGCATATTCTTAATGGCCCTTCTCTTCAGAGACAAAGTTGTCTTCCCCTGGGTCTGACTCTGGGCGGGGCTCGGTTTCCATCGTGTCCAGACCATGCTCACTAGACAGCCCAGCTTTAGCAGGAAGAGGACGGAGATGACAGCGGCGAGCTGAGGAGGTCATAGAGTTCCGTGAAGCCCGTGAGGATGATCAGACTCGGGGTGATGGCCCACACCAGGCCGTAGACGGCCAGCTGGTACTCCCACTTTCCCAGATGCAGGTAGAGATGAGGGGCCCTGGGTGGCTGACGAAGTTGGTGTAGATGGGTATGGGCTTCAGGAGCAGGTAGAGCAGGTCCAGAAGAGCCAGGTTCAGACCCCGATTCTGAGAGTCACAGGTGTTAGCCAACTAGCACCACACAATCACAGTAGTCATCTAGAACCTGAGACTCACAGTACACCTATAATCTATAGCCTACTACAGAGCCATGCACGACAGGCATATCAATCTGGCAAAGGTAAAAGCATAGAAATAGAATCTATTTAGAATGGATATCTATGGATAAAACAAGCACATAGCATGATCTTCACAAGTAAAACCTTCAAAACCTTCAGTGCTAGAAAAAAGTTAGTACCAAACTAAGTGCCAGGTGATGCAGAGCGACTTGGACGGTAGACAGACAGATCTTAGATGCAGACAGAACCTTCCCTCCCTTCAGCTGCAGCCACAGCAGAGCCGCGTTTGGCTAGAAGACCAGTCAACATGTTGACAACCTCAACCTCCATCCTCAACCGCCATCCTCAACCTCCTTTCTCAACCCTCCATCCTCAACCTCCATCCTCAACCTCCATCCTCAACCATCCTCAACCCTCCATCCTCAACTCTCCATCCTCAACTCTCCATCCTCAACCTCCATCCATCCTCAACCATCCTCAACCCTCCATCCTCAACCATCCTCAACCTCCATTCTCAACCCTCCATCCTCAACCTCCATCCTCAACCATCCTCAACCATTCTCAACCATCCTCAACTCTCCATCCTCAACCTCCATCCTCAACCCTCCATCCTCAACTCTCCATCCTCAACCTCCATCCTCAACCATCCTCAACCCTCCATCCTCAACCTCCATCCATCCTCAACCATCCTCAATCCTCCATCCTCAACCATCCTCAACCTCCATTCTCAACCCTCCATCCTCAACCATCCTCAACCTCCATCCTCAACCCTCCATCCTCAACCATCCTCAACCTCCATTCTCAACCCTCCATCCTCAACCATCCTCCACCTCCATCCTCAACCCTCCATCCTCAACCATCCTCAACCTCCATGCTCAACCCTCCATCCTCAACCATCCTCAACCTCCATCCTCAACCCTCCATCCTCAAACCTCCATCCTTATGTTCTGTGAGGTCCTTCCGGATCCTTTCCAGTCCACGTGGACATTCCTCTTCGGTTGTAGTTGAGACAGCTGGAGTAGCAGAAGAGCTGAGGATAGTTTGACAGGACGAGAACGCCCCTTCCCCCCCACCTATTGATGGATATAACTACAGTTCACATTTCACCCATCATTATACAGGAGGGGTCCACATTTGGTCTAACACTACACAGCTGATTCATGGAATCAATTCCTCATCAAGCTTTGATGATTTGAATCAGCTGTGCGTAGTGCTAGGGCAAAAACCAAAAGGTGCACACTTCTGTCCCCAGGACAGAGTGAAACGCTGGTTCAGAGCATGTCTGCGTTTTCTATGGGACTGATCTGCTGCTGAAGAGTGCAGAAATGACAGTTGATGGATAAGGCACATTGCTATGGAAATAAAGGTCATGTGGAGACACAAAATACTCCCAGAGCACTACATTCAACTAAACAAAAATATCTTTAATCAGTTTTTAGGTAGAAACCATTTTTCATACAAACATATTGCGGGAATAGTCAGCGCAAGGTTCTTGCAATTGCTATTGCCAGCCCGTCAGTAAAATCCATAAAGTGCAGGTTAGTTGGTGTGACTGTTCCAAGTCTCCTACCACCGTAGAAAAACACACGACAAAGACAACAACGACAGGTAAGGAGCTCTCCAAAGTTTTAGTCCACAAAGCTTTAGAACAAATAGGGGAAAATAATGGCTGAACTTTGCTGAAAGGCCTTCTCATATCATGAAATGTCCTGAACAGTCATTCTGATTCCCATGTAAAATAGCCTTTTGAGTGACGGAAATATCCCCCATTATATTATTTTGGGATATAAATGCTATAAATGTTGGAAAATGACTTTTTCTTTCATGGCTAACTACCAGGAAGTGATACACAAAGCAACTCAAACAACATTGAAATTGCATCAATGATATACATATTTGTTTTATACACCTCCCGTTTGACATGTTTCTGGTGCTGCGGTTCACAGTAGCACTGACGGATGTGTTGACCTGACAACTGTGTCAGGGTTCTGAACGACCCGTCCCCCCTTTAGTTCCACGCTGGCTGAAGACCTAGCTAGCCAGTGACTAGCTAACACCAGTAGAGTAGCTATCTAGCTATATAAACCACGCCCCTCGGCAAACACGCTTTCTCCGATGCTGGTTACAAGGCGGTACTTATTTAAATTAGGTAAGAGAATATCACGTTACCATTGGTGTATTAAAATGAGAGAGTTAGGGTGATGTCACCCTATCCCCTTAATAATCCCGCCTCCTGAATCCAAGAATCCAAACTTTATCAATGTAGACAAAACAGTCATTTTTCATACTGTGGCCATCATACATTCATCCAAATATCATCCAATTTCATGAAAAACATGAATTTGCATATTCATGACCTTTAAGAATAATATATTATACACCCATACATGGTATTGGGGATGATTTCTTTATCCACCTTCCTCAGCTAAGTCCATTTCTTCTTTGGTCGGTGACGACTTGGGGACCACCGCCAAACAACATCTCACAGTCTTCAGTCAGTGACATCAACAAGTGGATGTGTCCTGATAGGCCCAGGTCTGAATGGGACTTTGACCAATCAGAAGACTAATAGGAAGAAAGCTCTTGTGAAAATGGAGGACACAACAAAATGAACAAAAGCCTTGACAGGAGACACAGAGAGAATGGTAGAGAAAGAAAAACCTCCTCTGCCGTGTAGAGATACACTAGAAACAGCAGAAAGGGCTTTCTCAGTGAGAGAAGAGGCGAGGAGTCAGAACGTGCTGGAAAAGACCCTCTGGTCTCTCTGTCAGTCCATATCATACAGTATATACAGTAACACGTGTCCCATCCAGCCATCCTTGCAGTAGTAGAAGCATCTCGCTGACAGGGGTCTGAGGGCTGTTCTCAAATGGCAAATAACACCTTATTCCCGATGTAGTGCATTACTTTTGACCAAAACTTGTATAAGGTTAGCTGCATGGGGCTCTGCTCAAACGTAGCACACTTATTAGGGAATAGTGTGTTATTTGATCCTTCCTCATTGACACTTGACCTTCAGAGATGGAGAGAGCGAGTGGACAGTGACAGTTCAATGGGGCTGCATTTGCCATGGAACTCGCTGGGGGGTGGAGTTGTGGATGGGATACTGCGGGGTAGGATATGGGGGCATGTGGTGTGGCTGTGAGGGAGCACATCCGGAGTTGGAGGCAGAGTTGGGGGGAATGTTGTGGGGGTAGACAGGGGCAGTTGGGGCAGTGGGGGTGGGGACTCTCTGGAGCACCACGTGGGGGTAGATGATCTGACTCTCCGCCCGGAACAGACCAGGAAGCGGGGCCTTCAGTAGGCTCTCCTGACTCCTAGAGAGAGAGAGAGGGAGAGAGAGACCTTAGAATGAGTGGAAACAAACCAATATATTTGGTGTCTATAAAAGGTGCATACTGTAGCAGGTTTCAATTGATATTTACAACACGTTTAGGTTCATACAGTAGATCTCAGGTTCTCACCTCTGGTATCCACGGTTGTCGAAGCCGGCCATGCCCCCCAGGTAGACAGGGCTTTCTGCAGCCAGCCGGAGGTCTGGCCGCTGTGACAGGTGGAAGATCTTAGGAGGGGGAAACGTGCCCCAGTCCCCCTCCTCTCTCTCCAGCCAGCACTCACTACGCCGAGAAGACCGCGTGTCTCTACGCCTGGAGAGAGGTGGTTATCATCATCTCCATCAATATCACCCCTGTCTCCTCTTTCCAGTAAAGGTTCGGAGCGTGTGTGTGTGTGTGTGATATTAATGTGTTTTCTATTATACGAAATATGCCACATATTGTTGTTGTGGGGGAGGCCAGAGGGAGGTGCTCATGGACTCCTACATGGAGCAGACATTTGCTGCCAATTTGCTGAAATACCAGACCCTCGTGTCACGCCTGAACAGCCTTGGTTATCAGTGCAAACTTATAGTGCTGAAATTTGGGAGTCTCGGCCAGGTTGACGGTACGTGCATTCAGATTGCAGGCCTGCGTCGCACAAAGGCAAAGCGTCCTACGAGGTACTGCTCTGTGTCAGTGGTCATGGGCAGCCTTATTGTATGGATAAGAAGGTGCTTTCTGTATCCACAAGTGTCGATATATCCATGACCTATGAAATGTTTGAATCCTTCTCGACTGTAATGTGATATGTGATTTGTGGATTCAAATAAAGCATTTCAAATGTGTGCGTGTGTGTGCTTGCTTGCTTGCGCCTATGAATGTGTGTGGGTGTGTTTGTGTGTACCTGTTCCTGCCGTCCCTCCTGGTGGCCCTGTCCTTCCCAGTGCGTTCCTGCAGGCAGCAGATGATGAAGGAGAGAGACATTGCCAGGATGACGATGCCACTGACCACTGAGGCCAACACGGCCACGCGCAGACCCCGGTCCTCTGGCCTCGATATGGCTGAGGGGAAGGCAGGTCAAAGGCAAGTCAATTCAGTCCAGTACTGAGTCTCTGACAAATGACTTTCCCCTATCATGTCGCTTCGGATATATTTTTTAAGATCTGTGATCACTGCAGGGGTAGGAGCAAGGAGTAGGGAGCTAGGAAAAGAGGGTAGGAGAAATGTGTAGCAGCTAGGAGAAGGGAGCTAGGGAATGAGGGTATGAGCTAGGTGAAATGGGCACAGAATATGAGAAGAGCCTGGGAGCTAAAGGGCTAGCGAGGGATTGGACCAGCTGTGTTGTCTCACCCTCACAGACTGGCAGGAAGTTGCTCCACTGGGGTTTGCCTGCCCAGACGCTGCAGGAGATCTTATCACTGCCCACCAGCTGGTAGCCCTCCCTGCACCAGAAGGCCAGCACTGTACCCACCGATACCCCTGTCCCATGCTCCACATAGAATGACCCGCGCCTCGGGGGAAGCACGGACACACACAACAGACCTGGCGAGAGCGTGAGATAGAGAGTGAATATGAGAATTACAAAAGCAGAACCAGAGGAAGGGTTTAGAATATTTTGATTTTCATTTATTATTGATGTTTATATCTAGCATAAGGCATACACTCTCAAAAGGTGTTCAATCTAAAGCTCTCAGAGTCAATTTTACACAGTTTAATTTGCTGTTTATAGAAAGAGGGCAGAGAGAGAGAGAAAGAGATTGTGCGGTGTCCCTCAGGGCAGTTGCCTTGGGCCATTACTCTTCTCTATTTTTACAAATGATTTGACACTGGTCTTACACGAAGCTGGAATGACTATGTATGCGGAGGATTCCACATTCTACATGTCAGCACCCAAAGTCAGTGATCTCACTGAAAATGTAAATAAGGTGTTACAGTCTGTGTCAGAATGGGTAATTAATAATAAACTGGTCTTAAATACATCTAAAACTAAAAATGTTGTATTTGGTTAAATGCATTCTCTCTTGTTCAGGCTCTGGTCTTGTCCCATCTTCATTACTGTCCGGTAATATGGTCAAGTGCAGCACAGAAAGACCTAGCAAAGCAACAGCTGGCTCAAAACAGAGCAACAAAAAACAACAGCTCATTATGGACTGTGAAATGACACACAGACAAACGAACACACAAACACACACACAGGCACACTATCACACTCCAACACAAACAATCTACACACACATTATTCTTTAGTTGTATTGTTTGTATAACAATGTATTTGACATTTGTGAGACTGTTCTTGTATATCAGTAACCAGGTTTCCATCCAGACTTTTTATGCAAGTAAAGTACGTAGGATTAGAAATGTCACGACAGGCCTGACGGAAACAGCAAACTTGTCGGTAAACTTTCCAAATGTCGACAAAAGAAAATACGCTAGACAAGGTGGGATATTTTTGTGTCGGTACAATTAATTATGCAAGAAATGGCGGTGGAAACGCCTTTATGCACAAATACAGATATAATAACCATCATATCGAAGTAAACCTGGAGTCATGCAATGATATGTTGTGTGGTCCTCCCACTACAACTCGGGGAAGCATGCAGTTTATTAGGCTACAGTTGAAAGAAGTTATGATGAACTTCACAGGGTGGTGAAAGTGCACGGTGATTAGCATGATGCTCATTTCCAATACATATTGGGGGTCTTATTCTGGAGACACGATCATAGATGTGTTGGCTGCCATTTGACAAATACAAATAATCTCGCTCTTCCGTCCATAATAATCTCATCATGTAGCAGGCTATACCTGCACTGTATCTGCAAGATGTTGGCTTGCCAGTCCCCTTTCCTTTTGTCTATCAAGCTGTCATATCGGCATAGCCCACTGGGGACTTTTATATCATTGTTAGTAACCAATATCTACTGTTTGTTATGTATTTCTGTGATTATTTAGTCAGTTAGTAAATAAATAATTAAGCCAAGTTGTATATTGCTGATTCATCATTTCTGCTAGGGTTCCTGCAGATGACCAAGAATTTTATGACATTCAGATGAGACTGATAGAAGTTAAAGAATAATTCATGATTGACTGCTATTGATATAAAAGATCTTCAGATCTTTAAGAGTGGATTCGGGAGATAGCTGCTCTATATAAACTAATGCTTCCGCGGTGCCTCAGACTCCTAATGAGTTAGTTATTGCCTGATTAATTGAATCAAATAATGAAACGTTAGGTAATCGATTGGAAAATAGCAGGTCATCTCATTTAACCTCTTGCTCCTACCTGACACGCAGGCATCCCATCTAGACATCTGGAAATGCAAATGCGCTATGCTAAATGCTAATAGCACTCGTTAAAACTCAAACGTTCATTAAAATACACATGCAGAGTATTGAATTAAAGCTACACTCGTTGTGAATCCAGGCAACAAGTCAGATTTTTAAAATGCTTTTCGGCGAAAGCATGAGAAGCTATTATCTGATAGCATGTAACACCCCAAAAGACCCGCAGGAGACGTAAACAAAATAATTAGCATAGTCGGCGCTACACAAAACGCACAAATAAAGTATAAAACATTCATTACCTTTGACCATCTTCTTTGTTGGCACTCCTAGATGTCCCATAAACATCACTATTGGGTCTTTTTTTCGATTAAATCGGTCCATATATAGCCTAGATATCGATCTATGAAGACTGTGTGATCAACGAAAAAAATAACGTTTATAACGTAACGTCATTTTTTTAAATTAAAAAAGTCGACGATAAACTTTCACAAAACACTTCGAAATACTTTTGTAATGCAACTTTAGGTATTAGTAAACGTTAATAAGCGATCAAATTGATCACGAGGCGATGTATATTCTATAGCTGTACGTCTGGAAATAATGTCCGGGTAAATCTCGACCAAAATATCCGGTCGGAGACCGGAAGAACTGCGCTGCCTTGTGTCTGTTTGACCAAGAAACAAATAGTAGGCAAATGACAAGACTGTTGACATCGTGTGGAAGCTGTAGGTATTGCAACCTCGGCCCCATTTAATGTGGTTCTCGTTTAACAATTGGTTGAAGTGGCGCATGGATATATTTTCCCATTTTCAGTGATCAGATTTTCCTGCACTTTTCGATGAAACGCACGTTCTGTTATAGTCACATCCGTGATTTAACCAGTTTTATTAACGTCTGAGTGTTTTCTATCCACACATACTAATCATATGCATATACTATATTCCTGGCATGAGTAGCAGGGCGCTGAAATGTAGCGCGATTTTTAACAGAATGTTCGAAAAAGTAGGGGGTAGGAGTAACAGGTTAACCATACTAGAGACACAACATCATGTTTTATGTTTTTTTTTGTGGACCCCAGGAAAAATAGTTGCTTTTTCGACAAAAGTGAATGGGGATCCGAATGAACCAATAAACCACTAAACAATAGATCCAGCAGAGAGCAGTACTGATGCTGAGTTGTAATGTTATTTCTGTGTTGTGAGGTTATTAGTGCTCTAAGACCCTGAAAGCACACATGCTGCTGTCTGCTGATTAGACATGACAGATGGGAGGATTTTTTGTTCTGCAGCGGTGCAGAGAGAGGGGGGGGCGAAGAGAGAGAGAGAGAGAGAGAGAGAGAGAGAGAGAGAGAGAGAGAGAGAGAGAGAGAGAGAGGGAGGGAGAGAGAGAGAGAGCTAGCTAGCCACGAGGGGATGAAGGATGTTGATACTACTGCACTAGGGCTTTACTCTCTCTCTCTCTTTTCCCAAACACACACACACACACACACTCACACACACACACTGGATAAAAGCCAAGACAGGCACACATACAAACATGTGAATAACAATATGACAGACACGCGTGCAGAGGGTCCACGGCAGTTCATTTTCCCTACTGAGTCCAGTATAGGATTGAATCTGCATCACCATGCAGCATCTGCTTGCATATATTCATGCCCTGATACACACAAATATACACACGCACGCACGCACGCACGCACGCACGCACGCACGCACACACACACACACACACACACACACACACACACACACACACACACACACACACGTGCACGCACGCACATACACACCAGCCAAGCTAAGACCTGAGTCATCATAGAGTTTAATCAGGAATGCAGCCCCTAAGCCATATGCCTCCCCTCCCAACACACACACACACACTCACACACTCACACGTGACAGACCAGTATTGAACCCGGGTTGTCTGCACAACTCAAGATTGTGTTAGCCAACTGAGCTAAAGTCTATATTAGTGGACCTACAGATCAATGTGTATTGGGATGTTCCCTGCACAGCTCAGAAAATACCCCTTCCACTTGAATATCTTGTAGAGTGGACTTTGAACTGCCATTAGAGTATTATTGTCGTGTTCGACTGCTGGGTTTGGCTGCTAGGTGAATGTTAGGTCTGTCTCATTCTGATCAGCTTATCTCCAGTGGGCCGCCATTCACAGGGCTTAGCTGGCATGGCAATACCGTTGGCTGCCAGCAGCCAACCTGGCAACCTGACTCTCACAACATAACAACCGCCCCTTTCTTCTCTATTCTTGATGTTCCCTATCTCCCTCTCTGCCTCAGGGTCCTGACAGAAAGGCGCTCAGAATAGTGCCTGATTAAATAAAGATTAGGGCCACCATTAAAGATTCATCCACACACAAAAACACTCACACACACACACACACACACACACACACACACACACACACACACACACACACACACACACACACACACACACACACACACACACACACACACACACACACACACACACACACACACACACACACACACACACACACACACACACACACTTCACTTAGAGCTGCTTCACTACTGACCATACATTCCCTGTGTTGCCCTGCAGCAAGGCAGAGAAGGCTGCTGGGCCACCTGGCATATTACACATCCCAGGCCACAAGAACCTCTGTAATCTAGATATTACCACTTCTCTAACATTGCATCATCCCTCCATCTAAATTAGGGTTGAAAACTTTCCCCAAATTCCCAGGTTTTCCAGAAAGCCCCGTCTGAAGATTCCCTAAACAGAGGGGAATAAGCAGTAAATCCGGAATCCTTCAAACAGGATTTCTGGATTTTGGGGAAAGTTACCGGGATTTCCAGCATAAAAAACAACTGTACTATACTATGGTATAAATACTATAGTACTTATTTTAGTGTTTTATTTGCAGACTGTAGTATACTGTCGTTTTCACTGGAGTGTTTTTGCATACATTACTGTAGTATTTTTCCATGCTGCTTCTGCAAAAGCGAATGGGGATCCCAATGAACCAATGAAACAATGAACCAATAAACTAGCGAACCAGCAGAGAGCAGTACTGATACTGAGTTGTAATGTTATTTCTGTGTTGTGATGTTTGTTTTGTGGATAATACTGCAGCATTTACTGTAGTATCCTACAGAATACTGCAACATAGTAAGTATTGCACATGATCGAGGGATACTACAGTGTAAGTACTGTACTATTCCATAGTAAACTGTCATGTTTTTTCATGTGGGTTAGCAACCCTGAAGCTGAGTAACCCCTATTGACGTAATACATGAAGCGATGGAGGCTAAACCACCTGATTAGCCTGGTGTTCTACTGTCTTTTGTTTCAGAGAGTCAACCTTTTGCTAAACAAACTGCCCTCTTATGTTGTATTCTCGCTTTCCTTCTCTCACCCCCTCTATCTATCCTATTTCTCTCTCTGTCTGTCAGGGATACTTCTCTGTAGTAAACCTTCCAACTCCCACACTGACCGACGTCATAGGCTGACTGTGTTCTCTCTCTCTCTCTCTCCCTCACTCTCTCTCTCTCGCTCTCTCATCCATCTCATCCCTCTCTCCATCAGAGGGTGAGGTAGCAGCATTCTATTCCTGTGGTCTCTCTCCGTTACTCTCTGACACGGCCAATGACCGAATCCCCTTAAACACTCCATGTAGCGTGAGAGGGGTGAGGTAGGAATAGAGGAATGACAGGGATGAGTGGAAACAAGGTGCTGCCCTCCCTCACTGTAGAACTCTCTATTTCTCTGAATCCTCGCTGAGTTCTAGATGAGCGCCCTTGATGTGTGTTTCTCACTGGTTCTCAACCCTGGTCCTGGGGACCCAAAGGGCTGCACATTTTTGTTTTTTTGCATTACTAACACTACACAGCTGATTCAAATTATCAACTCATCAAAGGGCTTTGATGATTTGAATCAGGTGTGTAGTGCTAGGGCAAAAACACAAAAATGTGGTTTAGGGTCCCATGGACCAGGATTGAGAGCGAATGGTGTGTCTCATTCTCACTCTCTCTGTTTTTTATTTAAGAATGAATGGCTGATGAGAAGAGAGTTGGTGGTCCCTCTAACCTTTCCCTCTAATAATAACCGACGATAACTTTATCTCGAGAACTATGTTTGTCTGCTCGCTCCCTTCCTCACTCCACCTATCCCCTCTCTCTCTCTTTGTTAAGGGCTGGACCTGTGCCTTGTGAGGCTGGACGTATTGGTTAAACATAGCTCGGGTCTTCTGACCATGCAGTGACTGGTAATAAGAGGACTGGTTGTGTGCCAGCAGAGGCTGCTAGACTGACTGACAGCAGCTAGACCTCCCCAGTTAGAATGTCTGCATTGTTTCAGCTGTGGAACATGGATCTGGAGAGTCAGTTCCATTAACTCTCAGTCCATTAACCCTCTTAGCTGAATTACACTCTAATGTACAGTATTTTGAAACAAGATCGTTTCGAGAGCTTGAATTTTCAAAATACTTTTCTATAAGAAACATTTAAGTGGTTTACAATTTTGTAGCCCCTCAGTGGTGGGGTATATAGTATATAAGTATATAATTGTCATACGTGAGTAAAAGTAAAGATACCTTCATAGAAATTGACTCAGGTAAAAGTGAAACTGTTCTCTTGATAAGTGAGTGACCATTTTCCTGTGAGTGACCATTTTCCTGTCCTGTACTTTTGGGGGTCAGGGAAAATGTATGGAGTAAAAAGTACAGTATTTTCTTTAGGAATGTAGTGAAGTAAAAGTAAAAGTAGTCAAAAATATAAATATATAAAAGTACAGATACCCCAAAAACTACTTAAGTAGTACTTTAAAGTATTTGTACTTAAGTACTTTACACCACTGCACCCTGCATTGGAATCAGAAGTCTGATGGCACTATGGTGTGATAAGAGTGTCTGCAAAATAAACTAAATATAAATGTCATGTAAAAAATGAATAATTGCACAGCATGCTGAGTAATATTCTAATGAGCTCCGTCCCAAAGCAAGGCCAATACTGCTTTGCAGTTCATTTTGGTATGTTCATATACTGTACATTTACATTTTGGTCATTTAGCAGATATGA